>NC_134483.1:96262169-96419669 GCF_040206685.1 Ascaphus truei | reverse complement strand
CGTATTTTGTTTGCTCATTGGCTGATCGTCCGTTTTGGCTGTGGGCACACGTCCGTTTACAAAGTTTAGATATGTAAGTGTGTAGAAGTGAATTTGTTTCGCTTCCATATCATAACTTTCAGCCATGATATGTGTACTGGTAGCAGCACCATGGAGGGACATGTATTGAACGCACAGCGTACACATCGTTTTGCGCATGCGCTAAGACTTAGTCCACACATTCGTGACGTGCGCGCGCAACAGATGTTGTGCGCGCACATTATTATGTATGCAGGCACCGGAACAAACATATCAGTAGTAATGCAAACACCGGCATTTGAAACATGAGATAGTTCTGTATCTTTAGTTTGATCCTTGCAGTTAAAACATATACGTTAATTATGCGTGAATATCCACAATCATATAGAGTTGTGTTAAGCGTTGTCATGCTGTAACATAGATAAATGTGCAATCTTTGAACATCATGTGTTTGCTGTATTTCACAGATGTCGAGGATGAATACATGGGACCAATGTATGATTTCAGATGGGCCAATCGTTATATTAGATGATTGTGACGACTAGCGAACAACAATTATAATAAATATGTAACAATGCTTGCAATGATTGGTGCGCAGATTAACAATCACTACATAATGTTATCCTATTGTGCCAATATTTACTATGCACTTAATTATCATAATGATGTTGCTAAGGACTGCAGTTAGAACTTATATTGATATGTTTTTCTTTTCTACTAACATTATATGTATTGTCATGTGATATATGCAACCAACATTATCACTCAGCAAACACATTAATCTACTATATATTATAATCTCACGTGTGACTTGTCAAAGAATGTAAATGCTACATAACAACTCGTAGACATTGTATCTGAACGTACACAATAACAATAGGGAGGTGATAGAAACTTTTTAGTCGTGTGAATGTTATATTATCACCAAGGTTTTAATGCTAACCTAACATGCATGAGCTAATGAATGTTATGTACAGATCATTAAACCATGAACATTTGTGTGTACATTTCATTCACACGATTAACTATAGTGTAGTGTTATTATTACACGTTAAACACATACATAGCTGAGTGACACCGATGATAAAAACAACATTATTATGTAGGTTAATATTATTTCTGGTAGAAATACATGCATCACACAAAAACAAAAACACACACATACACACACTATGTTGATGACATGTGTGCGTATGTAAATGTATACTTCATTTATGTTCATATGTTGACAGTTGTTATAAAGGATCATGATCATTATTAATAAGTAACGTGAATGAAATATACATTTTCTTAGGAACATTGTCATTGTGTTGAATGATTCTGAACAAAATGTGAATCCAAAGAACTATACTTTGGAATGGTGTTAACATTTTGACAAATGTACTGTAACACACATCTTTCACTTATACATACACATGTGACAATGTATTAATCAACATGAAGATGAAGTGAGAGAATAAATAATGACATACGTTGCAATGTTAATGATGTTTACCACATTTGGGTCATTTCATACAAATATGCATTGAGTGTTAACATCGCTCATGTGCATGAATGGATGTTGTTACGTTGTAATAATGACATGTTACATGTTACATATGTAATGTAGGTAATGATTTTTAAACACACTGTACAATAACCACAAAGTGTAGATAAACGCACAGACACAATACATTATGTATTACTTCCTGGTAAAATATTTTTATAAATAAAAAAAAAAAAACAATACAGAAAGGACATAGTTCAATTGTCACCACTTGTTCATTACGTTCTCTTTAAACATCCTGTAACTATACCTGTATCGAGGTTGGCACATCTTATTACAGATGTGAATTCAAATACATACCATGAGCAGTCCTTGGGGTGATATACCTTGAAAAAGAAAACATCAATGAATAAAAATAATTTTCATGACATGTTAATTAAGGTCAGCAACACACAGAAGTGACACTTTTCTATGTGATATTAAACAAAATATATAAAACGTCAAATATGATCTGAAATACACAATAGGCTACACATCATTGTGACACACGTCACACTCCAAATGAACATTTGTATGTAACCATATTGCACTAGCTATTGGCTATCAACTGTAGTAGGTTTATTGTTTATGCATAACCAAAAATAGCATGTACAGAAAAGATAGATTTTGTACACATTATTCCCTCAGGTACACACAAAACGTTTTAGTGGTTTGAAGTATAATACAACCTGTTGATGAATGACATACCGGTGCCACATGCATTTGTCCACACAGCAGAGAACAGAAAGGTGGGAGAACCATATTCATCTGTTTCCTAAGTGAATGGTATTTGGACACATGTATTTATCATGACAATGAATTAATACATCTATGTAGTACTATGAACATATAGGTAGTTGCTTACATGAAAAATATGTGTTAATCACATTACGACGTGTCTCCACACCACAGGCTGTTTGCTCAGTGTCAGCTGCTAAATGTACGGGATGCTCCTCCTTCAAGCCCTGACGTATGTCGGTTTCTAAATTATGGCGGAGTGCCAGATTGTGCAAAATGCAACAAGCAATTACAATATCTGACACTTTAGCAGGCTTATATTGAAGTGCCCCACCAGTTCGATCTAAACACCGGAATCTTGTTTTAAGCAGCCCAAATGTCCTCTCGATGACAGATCTTGTAGATATATGTGCAACATTATACCTCTCCTCTGCTTCAGATTGAGGGTTTGCCACCGGGGTAAACAGCCACGGCCTAATTCCGTATCCTGAGTCACCTATAATCCATCGTGCACAAATATGAAACAATTTGTGTAAACATTATTACATACAGCATTTTATAGAAAAACAAGAGTTGTTTGTGAACACATCATAATATGTACTCCCCCACCAGCCAACCAGGTCCAAAATAGCCTTGTTCAAAAGCATGGAACACTGATGAGTTTCTCAGGATAGAGGAATCGTGGCTGGAACCAGGGAATTTGGCTACCACATGCATAATCTTCATCGTGGCATCGCATACCACCTGTACATTCAGGGAATGGTAGTGCTTACGATTGCAGTAAGCATGCTCACTCTGACTAGGCGGGATCAAGGCAACATGGGTGCAATCTATTGCACCCATCATACATGGTATCCCGGCTATGGTATAAAAGCCATTCCTCACTTCCAGCCACTCTGTGTGCTCTGTAGGAAAATTAATATAATTCCTAGCGCGTCTATTCAGTGCACATAGAAACTGGGTAAAGGCCCGCGAGAATGTAGATTGCGAGACCCTGCCCACTTTGCCCACAGTTGTCTGGAATGACGCGGAAGCAAGATAATGTAATGAGCACAGCATTTTAACAAGCCCAGGGACTGCACGACCTCTGGCTGTCACAAAATCTAAATCTACCCGTATCTCTTCATAAAGAGATAAGATTGCTGCTGGACTCAAACGATACCGACTTATGATCTCCTCCTCACTCATCCCATCTAACATGGTTCTCTCCCTGTACAAACGTGGACGAGGCACAACTTCTCTCCTCTCTCTTCTCCTCTCATCTCCTTACCCTCTCCCTCTCCACTCCGCGTGCCTGTCCCTGTCCCTTCCTTGCCCTGTGACATCCTGTCCCTCAGCTAGCCTCTCCTCCAATAGAATCTTTCTCCGTCTCATGAACAATCGGATCATCTTCAGGTCTGTAGCTTTCAATGCGCAGGTAATTGCCCCCCTTTAAATACCTATGTGATGATGTCACGTGACTTGATGAAGTGCAAGGTGTTAAATAAACATATCCAAACTGTGAACTCCAAACGGGTATACAGTACGAATTATATGGATTATTTATGTGTGTTCACCAGGCAATCAGGATATTTGACTATGATGTTACGTTAAGCTTTGTACAACAATTTATTCGCAAGTATTTATGGAATGTGTAATGCATGTACCACTTATGAACTCAACACTCAGTCATCTCATTAGGATACAACCATGACATTGACGTTGAAAAACTAAGTTGCAACATGTCTAATTTAGCATGTTATTGTCACATGTTCACATGAACTAATTATAATGTGCATATGCATAATTTAATGCCATCAGGATACTTGCTATTGATTATGTTTCAATCGTCTAAAAATGAGTAACTATTATAGATCTGTGTATAACTTAGCATGAACTGATTATAATGCATCGTGTACAATGTAAACATGCAATGTTATTGAGTGTCCAATTGCGGACATCATAAAAAGAGGGAGGTCACAAACTACATGTAAACATGAACAAAAACAGCTACATTTACATTTGATCATGCGTTACACATTCAAAGCATTCTAGAATGTATACCAACATTACTATACGCTGGATCTGTTAGATGTGTGAAATCTGTTACATCATATAATAAATTGAAGCACACTTAAGTAACATGTTTCATATGATGTGACCTCTTCCTTTAAGAGTTTACTATAGGAGTTTCCCTTGACACATCATAACATTAAGACTAATGTGACACACGCAAAACATCATAACATAGACAAGTACAATATTCTGCCAATAATAAACGTAAGCGGTGACACGATGAAGTGAATCACATCGACACTGTAATGCCAAGCACATTTTTATTAGGAGCAATAGAACGTAAACACTACTATAAAGTTATAAGTCCCTGCTCCATTGACTCCATTGATGTAGAGATGAGCTATTTTTTCTAAGTGCCGTCCCGGCAACCTTGCCGATCCTTCTCCCCTCCAACTTGCAAACTATGGTTGGCGGGACAAATTGCCGTAGAAATCTCAATTTTAGAGTGCCGATCAGCACTATAAGCACGATAAGCTGACTGGGGCTACTAGAATACAGCCGATTTAAAAAAGTGTCGAAAAGTGCCGATAAGTGGGTTATCGGCAGCCGCCTGCCGATAAATTTTTATCTGGAAGACAAAATGCCGATTTTGGCCACTTATCGGCGCTTACTGAATCGCAAAGGCAATTTTGGCGGGAAAATGCCGATAAAAGCCTTATCGGTGCTTACTGCATGAGGCCCTATGTTTGGAATTGGGTGTCAATTTAGCGTTAGGTGTTAGAGTCATTAGCAACTGGTCTTAAAATCTGATAATGAGGTTTTAGATTAGCACCATTGGCTATGCGTAATGTTAAGTTTTTTTCAATCTTAAATCTGTGTGTACTAATTACATCTGAATAAGGACTGTGCTTAACTGCCTCAGCACAAACTATTAAAAATGGGACTTTTGGGGAACTGACTCTGCAACTGTCTGCAACAACTGAGCCAAGTAGATGGAAATAGGCTGGAAGTAGGCTATGTAGGCTATGCTTTGATCATTAGATGGATAGCTGTTCCATTGTGTATTATAGGCTCTAGATCAGCCTGAATAAGCTCCAAGTGTTCCATGAGGATTTGTGGTGTGGGGATGATACCACTTGAGTTCCTTATCAGGCATATACATTAACTATAGCCCTATACATTATTTCCCTTTCTCTGGAGTCTACCTAGGTTTCACATTAGATACCCATTCTCTATCTCTCAGTGTTCCTCTTTAGGCATTTCAGTCCAAACAATAGTCGGCAGTTCAGGTCTTACAGAACCGGCGGATTCTACCAAGGACACTTGCAGTAGTTGTAAGAAAATTCTTGGCTCAGGCCCAGGTTTTCCCTCAAGGTCCCCTGATGTGCAGACAGTACAGATTCAACTTGCCCACCATGATACCCTGGTCAGCTCTCATCTAGATCAGGTTTCAAGGACAGAGCTCTAATGTTGGACTCTTCTACCTTCTCCTCTTCTTCCTTGTTCCAGATCTAGTCATAATGACAGACGCATCTCTTTTATGTTTCCTGGGATTCTCCCGAAATAGAGCAGTCCAGGCAAGCTGGTCCGTATCTGAGTCTCACCTTCACATGAATCTATTGGAGCTTAGAGCAGCCAAGCTGGACTTCCAGTCCCTAGTTCCGCATAACTATTACAATGTAAGAGTGTTGCTTTAGACAATATTACTGCAATGTCTTATATCAATGTAACGGGTTTCCCCCCCCCCCCAATCTCACATTAGCCCGGGTACTCTAACAACCAACCCCCATTACGTGTTCGTGTTTGGTGGTGCACCTGTAGGCAACAGGACTCCTGAGTCTCCCGCTTGATGGTATTAGGGGATGTCATCAGGACAGGTAGCTGAGGTAGTGGGTGCGAGTTCAACTTACATCATGTGCAGCGCCTCCACCTCATCAGGATCTGTGCTTCCGCAGGGAGATGGTCCTGGTGAGGAACTCCTTCTTGGTGGTGACTGCCACTGCTGAGTAATCTCACACTCACACAGTGGGGGTTTCGTTAATAAGGCCATCTTTATTGTAGATTGGGATGTAGCAGACTGCCCCATGCAGCTGCCGGCTCTAGCCGCACATCTCTCCGTGCTGTCCCTTTGCCAGGTATGCCCTCCCAAATTGAAGTGGGATTCCCTCTTCTCCTAGGGAGATCCTCTCTGTGCCAGGTCCCTGGACACAGAGTGGCTTAGACAGGCCGATTTGTCAACCTGGACCGCTAGTTACTGCACTAGGGTCACAAAGTGTTCCTACAATCCCTTATGCAGGAAAATACAACTTCCCAACAGCTTCCCACAGCTGCTGGAACACACACTAACTAACTGTGTTGTGCCTTATATACTTCAGGAGGCAGGCGCATCCCTGATGTCACTATCCAGGGACTCAGAGCATACAGCCACTCCCCTCCATACATAGGGCACCTCACCATGGTGTGAGGGAAAACCTCCATAACTACTGCTGGCATACCTGTACTTACCAGGACTTACTGCCAACAGAGAGGAAAGTAATATACCATTATTATGCATGGCTATATACTCCCCCTGGTGAATCCCCACCGTCCCGGCTGGGGCCTAAATTTGGTGTACCTTGCTCCAGGAAACACTGAAAAAGAATACACAAATTAAGCGTCAAACATTATCACCTTCACATAATAATGCAAGAACCTTCCGCTCACTGACCAGCAGGGAGCGTTAAAGAAAAAGGCAGACCACTCGTTGCAGGGACCTAATAATAGTGTCGAGGGTCTGGTTTCTTCACCTCCTGCCCCGCTGCATCGGTGACTGTCACGCTATACTCTCGGGACAGGCCTCGCTCATTACAATACACCACTTTGTGCATATAAATGCTGCGCCCAATTTTCCAAACCCTCATCAGTTGGGAAACCCTCTGCTCAGCTTGAACGCCCTTAATGGCCCCTCCCTTATTGACGATATAATATTCTATATCATTATGAAGCCACCTCTCTCGATTGTCCTCTATCTCCCTCATCAGAGGTTCAGGGACATATGGGTACTCAAGCCCATGAGACCGTTTATACTTGGCTGTAATGGCCCGTTCAGTTCGGCAGGCCCGGATTAATTTAGTTTGCCCAGCCTTTTCCGGTAACACCCATGACAGGGGCTCATCTGACTCCACCGGATCATCTAACCCTTCAGATCCCTTTGGGGTAGTAAGACCCCCTTGAATGCGGTCCCACCTTACTCGAAACTCTTTGAGGTATGCCTCATCGTCGAAATCCCCGGGAGCCCACCAATGGTCAACTACCCCATCCCTTTCTAGAATGAAACGGGTGCGGTCTATCCAGGCGACATACCCCTCATATAGTGGTGCCCACCATCTAGTTTCCCGTACCTCCTCCGAGTTGGATTCTAGTGGCTCTTCCTCTTCAGGCCCGCCCGATGATACCCCAGAAGTACCCTCAGATTGCGTAACCTTTCCCCGACGCTGTGACCAGTGTCCACCCGAGATACCCAGCACACTAGCACAATCACTGGGCACCGACCCTCGTCGGGAAATCCTCCCTCCACCCTCCGATCCATCATCAGAAGTTCCCCAGTCCAGGCTCCCAGTCCGTTCCTCAGTAGGACCCCGGGAATCCCCTGACATCCCCAGGCTAGAGGTAGACCCGAATGAACAGGTGACAGGGACAGGGACAGGGGATTTAACTAGGGCCTTGGGGCTAACTTTGGGGATGGACGGGGTTGGGGGACGGGACCGGATGGTAGGTATCGGCAGGGTTACGGCCTGCTCCTCGGCAATACCTGCCTCACCTCCGCCACAAAGTCCGTTCTTTCCTCCGGCAGCAAAGCTTCTCGCTCTCCGTCTAGAGCGTCCATTCCGACTGTCCGTAGGGGATCGACTTCCACTGCTCGACCACAGAGGCGCGATCATCTCCCACGCGATGCCGCCCTGGTCGTCCGGAATCTCCTCCGTACATGCACGTGCTTCGACGCCATCTTGGATTGGGTCCCCAATCGAGACCTCTTCCTCCACGAGGACATCTGGCAACGCCCGTCTGCTACGCGGTCCAGCCTGACCCTGGATCCGCTCCTCCTTCACCTCCACCCCCTCGGTCTGCGGCGAGCACTGAGCTAACCTACTGCTCCGCAGCGTCGGGGTGGATCAACCTCCGTCCGACCCGCTAGTCAACACGGCAGTGGGACTCCGGCGATCGGGTTGTCGCGGTACTGGAGACACTCGACTCCGTGTCTCCACACCACGAGGAATAGCATCTTGCCACGGGATACCACTGGTATGGTACTCCGTCAACAAGTCCTGTGCATCTGCTAGCCTGGCACACTCCTCGTCCGAGGACTCTAATTTGCAGTTCGGTCGGGGTATTCCAGTAAGGGACCGTCGATGGGCTCCTTTCCGGTCACCTCTCCGATGGCTAGTTTTCTCTGGTTTGAGAAACCGGCTTGATTCCTGCTCCGCGGGGCCTGCACTCTCACGCCACAGTGCACCCGGAAGCTCCGCCGCCGACATCGGGGTAGGATCTTTCATTCCCCCAGCTTGTACCGGCACAAACGTCGTCATGGGCCACATATATTGCAGTCCACAGTGAGGACATCGAGCCTCGCTGCCCACAGCTCCGCCCGGCAGTCTGCACTGCAGGCAGAGACAGACCACTGTCTCCACACCCTCTACTCGGATAATCAGGAAGCCTCCTGGAACCGAATAGGGATGGGTAGATATCAAGGGACTCTGATCCACTTTCTCGGAATGTTCAGCCATAGTCACCAACGGAGGCACTCTTCGTAGAGGTCTGTAGCGGTCAATGGCTCTTCGCAACTGAAGGGCAGGGGATAGTTGAACAATCCTTCCCCCTACTTCCTCCATCGGCATCCGGTGGAATTGCAGACCACTCCCCCTGGTTGAAACTAGGGGGATGTCTCGCAGACTTGTAGGCTGACCCAGCACAGGTGCAGAGTGAGTCATAGTCCATGAGGGCGCGGCTCCAGCTTTCGCACCAAACTCCCCAGCAGGGTGGGGTTTTCTCGTTGCCGCCAATCCTGGCCAACAATTAGCAAACTGCAAAGATGCAAGACTTTCTGCAGCTGGCCCACGCGGTGTCCCGGGAACGCGGGAACCGCCATCTTGGTGAATACTGTCCTTCTTCATATTTGAGGTAGCGTCTGGCTGTTTGTTTATTGGTGTATAACAAAGTCCATTTCGTTCCTCCCATCTCGCAAGGCTGTCATCCTCACTAGTCTCGAGGTTACTTTCCCGAGAACATAGGCAGGACAAACACGGCGCAGCCACGGCTTTCACGCCATTCCATAACAAGCTCACAAAAGTCTCTTCTGTAGCTAGTTCTTCTTCCTCAGTCCGGCATCCTGGACCTTCTGCTCTTTGCAGATCCTCCATTCTGACAGTTGTTTCTCGATCACGGTATACTGGATTATTGAACATGGAGCTCTGCTCTGCGGGGCAGCTACCACATCAGTACAATAAACATGCCTTGTGCACCACCTTATGTACCTAACGTAGATCTAACTCGTGTTTGCACTACCTCAGTCTAGGCTCACTCTCTCAGTGTCTACTGTATCTCCTTCCTCCCAGTCTGTGCTCCCTTCGGAAAGTGATCTGGAATGGGCTAGAGTACTCTGGGGCTTCCATGCAGTACTTGGGCGTCTACCTCTCTTGGTCAGCCTAGTGCAGACCCTCTCCAGGAGTCCTGACCTAGTTAGCAGGCTATCCCTTCAGGCGTCCTACCCCTAGCGCTACCTCAAGGTGACTCGGACAGCTATAGCCCCTCTCCAGACCCACTAACTCCTCTCAGGTTCCAAGGTTACTCCTGCGGTTCCATCCCAACACAGCACAAAGTGGCAGCATACACTTTCCCTGTTTACTAGTGTGCCTATCAAAAGTCTGTCCTGTTGAGAGGTCCTCTCGGCAGCGCCTCCAATTGTAACGGGTTTCCCCCCCCCCCAATCTCACATTGGCCCGGGTACTCTAACAACCAACCCCCATTACGTGTTCGTGTTTGGTGGTGCACCTGTAGGCAACAGGACTCCTGAGTCTCCCGCTTGATGGTATTAGGGGATGTCATCAGGACAGGTAGCTGAGGTAGTGGGTGCGAGTTCAACTTACATCATGTGCAGCGCCTCCACTTCATCAGGATCTGTGCTTCCGCAGGGAGATGGTCCTGGTGAGGAACTCCTTCTTGGTGGTGACTGCCACTGCTGAGTAATCTCACACTCACACAGTGGGGGTTTCGTTAACAAGGCCATCTTTATTGTAGATTGGAATGTAGCAGACTGCCCCATGCATCTGCCGGCACTAGCCGCACATCTCTCCGTGCTGTCCCTTTGCCAGGTACGCCCTCCCAAATTGAAGTGGGATTCCCTCTTCTCCTAGGGAGATCCTCTCTGTGCCAGGTCCCTGGACACAGAGTGGCTTAGACAGGCCGATTGGTCAACCTGGACCGCTAGTTACTGCACTAGGGTCACAAAGTGTTCCTACAATCCCTTATGCAGGAAAATACAACTTCCCAACAGCTTCCCACAGCTGCTGGAACACACACTAACTAACTGTGTTGTGCCTTATATACTTCAGGAGGCAGGCGCATCCCTGATGTCACTATCCAGGGACTCAGAGCATACAGCCACTCCCCTCCATACATAGGGCACCTCACCATGGTGTGAGGGAAAACCTCCATAACTACTGCTGGCATACCTGTACTTTCCAGGACTTACTGCCAACAGAGAGGAAAGTTATATACCATTATTATGCATGGCTATATCAAGAAGATAGGCATTACTCACTTCAGAACTCTCTGCAGCGAAGCTCTAAGAATCTTGTCTGTCTCTCAATAACATTTGTTCGAGGAGAAACCGAGAAGGCAGCTGCAGACTCTCAGTGGAAACTAACTTTTATTGTGACTTTCAGAATGGACAAATGTATTCTCCTTGAGTAGAAATTTAGGGGTATGGATGAAGATCTCTTCATCACATCATCTTTATCACAGATTCAGAGTTTGTATGGCTCCAAGTGCCATGGAAAATAAATGCACTCTCATTTCCATGATGGAACGTTCATATGCTTTTCTTACCTATCTCTCCTTGCAAGGGTCCTTCTCAAAATCAGAACGAACTAGGTAAAGTCCGTACTGCTGATATACCCCATGTGGCCATCCAAGTCAAGGTTCCCCTAAAGGGCCCTCCTCTCTAAGGGCATGAGTCTTCCATTAGGTCTCGTTCTCAATTGCTTTCAAGCAACAGCAGAACTTCTACTACATCTGCCACAGTCCACATAGATGGCAGCATGCTTGGGGCTCTAGTGGGACAGTCACTTACTACTTTGGATCAAAACCTTTTTGGCTCATCAGTAAAACCATGTACTATAGCCAGGTAGAATATGATCATTCAGTAATTTAGATCTCGACATGCTTCTAGATATTTGCAAATTCTGCTACCAGTTAATCTAGAGGTGGTTTTAAACTTACATTCCCATTAACTCTCCATTTCCGTAGAGGTGCTTCTTTAGATCTTTTTTTCCCTAAATAGTCTTCAACCCCTTTTAGCCTGTTTGTACACCTTAGACAATACTCAATAGACTTAAGATCCTTATCTATCACATTGTCATTCTTACTACAGTAGTTCCAGCCTTTGGGGCAAAAGGAGAAGATTTCTGCTTGTTCACATCTCAGATCCCTTGCTTGCACCTCATCCTTAAAGGTTGGACCAAAACAGGTTCTATAGACAGATCAATTTTGTCAGGGATACCAATTACCCTTCCCTTTGTGCAGTCCAATGTCTATCTGTTTATCTAGCACAGGGGCGCGCAAACTTTTTTTTGCTGCTACCACCCCCCCGTCTGCTCTCCTCTATTGTGCGCGCCCCCTCCTTACCTCACACGGCGTCAAATGACCCCCCGGGGTCGAAGTGACGTCACGTTACCCGCTGCGTCATTTGACGTCACGTTACCCAGGCAACTCTGATGTCACATGACCCGTCGGCCTAATTTGATGCTGCGTTGCCATGGTCACGCGTCCTGAAGCCGGCTGAATCCCGGTAAGTAGAGGTTGCAGAGGCCTCACGCGGTCCCCCGGCATTTAATTTAAATGCCTTGGGGAAGAGCGCAGGACCCCCAAAAAAAATCTCGCACCCCCCAGTTTGCGCACCGCTGATCTAGCACATTACCCAGTTTTTGATAGCCTCCAGGAAACTTTTACGACCTGCAAAAATCAACACTATTTGAGGTTGGAAACTCTCGCCAGAGCAACCACCAATAGATAGATATTTTGACACCAGCTATTGCTAGGTTGCAATCTCCTGAAGAACAAACTGATGAACAAATTCTATGACCTGCAAGCTTATTTTGTTCTAGGGGAAAGGATTGCCACCTAGCAAAACCAGCCCATCCACCTCTCTCTCTCGGGGTTGCTGGCCTGCTGGTTGCCTTTGCATTTTATTATGTGATCATCCTCTCCCGTTCTTTTTTCTGGGCTCAAATCAGGTCCCTAGACAGGATTGTCCAAGATCTTCTAATGAATGTCCAAATTAAGGTAATCATCCTTCAGACTTTCTTAATATCTTCATAAATCCTTTTTAACAAATATTATACTGACAGAGATATAGTAGATATTACTCTCTAATTCTGGACAGACACTCACATATTATATTATTATTTCCTTTACCAGTTCTCCAGTCCTTACGCCTGTGCCCATTTCAAGGGACTTTTTTCCTTCCAGTGAATTAATTGCTCCTCACCTCCTTCCTACTCTTATTTCTGGCATTGTTCGTTCGTCCAGCATCTCTTCTTACTTTGTTAAATGTAATAAATAGTTTACAGGTATCACACATTGTGGGTCTCGTATTCTTTATGTTAGATCTTAAGATCCTCCCATCCTTTATAACCTTTGGTCTGGGAAACAAGCTTCTGGTAAAATATAATGCCGGGAGGGTACACGCAACTCGTAAACCTCCCCCCCCCCCGATTGGGCTTGGGCAGGCTGAGGCAGCTTTTCGTGGGTCTTTAGTCCTGTCTGTGACCATTCTTCAGGGTGCTTGCTCTATCAATAGCTGTTGCTAGTTGGCAATTATTTTCCCTAGAACAAAGGAAGTTTGCAGATCAGTTTCCGGCAAATTGAGATTTCTTAGTGCTAAAAGATACTGGATTTTGCAGTCAGATAAGAGAAGATAGAGAGAAGAAGATAGAGAGAAGAAGATAGAGAGAAGAGGATAGAGAGAAGAAGATAGAGAGAAGAGGATAGAGAGAAGAAGATAGAGAGAAGGAGTAGCTCAGTGTGTAATTACACTAACTCTTGCACTGAGCTTGAAGCAGGGGAACCTGGTTCAATTCCCGGTGTCGGCTCCTTTTGACCGTTGACAAGTCACTTTTTTTCCCTGTGCCTCAAGCACCAAAAACATAGATTGTAAGCTCTATGGGGCAGGGACTGTCTGCAAAAAATCTCTGTAAAACTAGCAGCGCTATACAAGAACAAACAATTATTATTATTATTATCTGAAAGTGCTGAAAACAATTATGTAGGTTTTCTTAATGATGTATCAGACACAGTAACAAACAATGTTTTATTATATTTTAATCAATATTTCAAAATCTGTCATTTTTTATTCAAAACTAGTGCTACAAAGAGCAACTGAGTGTCCCTCACCATTAATATATATGGGCACAGTCTGCACCTGTTTTGCTCAGTTTAATTCAATGATACATTTTTGGAGTATCAATTGGAAGAGTTGAGAATGCATTATACAATGCTCATATTTTAATGTCATGCATTTATTTCTCAGGCTGTCATGAAGTGGTGCAAATTTCCCTGGGTAACAGATTTGCATCATATGCACAAGACTTGATTAATAAGAGTCACACGTTTGACACTGATGCAGAGGTGGAGTAGGTAATTAGAGAGGAGCTGACTTCTGCTAATAGAGTCATGATAATAAGTACTGGACTGTACTTAGAATTAAATTCTTGACAAAAAGCAGCATTGGAATAATACTCATATTGGTACATGATCAGAGTAATAACTACCCAGTTGCTGCAAAATGTACTGCAGTGCATTTCAAGACCGCTGGCAGAGAAAGGTTAAAAAGTGGTTCCCACCCACACCTCATCCTTCTTCAAATGGTATCTGCATCTCAAGATTTGACTGTGCTGAAAGCCTTAGGCCAGGTCCATAGTGAAAGCGAGCGCGAGCGCTACAGTGCTACTTGCCTCACGGGAGCATTCCTCTCCGGCGATGTGTGGACTGTAGGTTTTTGGGAAGCGAGCGAGGGGGTGGGCACGGTCATGATGTAGGGGGGCATGTCAAGGAAGTGTCATGCATGAGAACTCGCCTTTAGCAAATAATAAAATGCATAGTGCCATGCAATTTACAGAAGTATTCTGCAAACATACATATACACTATGTCACGCATGAAAACAAGCCTTGTTGAAATAAAATCCTGTGCTGTTTCTTACATCCCCGATAACCTCATTAACTTTCTATAAATCCTGTGCTATTTCTTACATTCTCAATAACCCATTAACGTTCTATAAATCATGTACTGTTTCCTGCAGCCTGAGAACCCCATTAACGTTCTATAAATCCTATGCTGTTTTTACAGCCTGAAAACCCCATTAACTTTCTATAATCCATGTGCTGGTTTTTTTTACAGCTCCAGTAACCCATTAACTTTCTATAATCCCTGTGCTGTTTTTTACCCTTTGAACCCCAGACCCTGGCTAAATTTCTACACGCGCATGCTGTGTTCCTGCACTCGTTCCTCTGAATGCCTTTGGAGGAAATCTCACACTCTCGCAGACTTCCTTCACTACAAATTTATGCTATTGTGTTTCAACGCTGCCCTCTCTCAAGCTAAACAAACCTACTTTTCTATTAATCAACAAGCAGAAGTCTAATCCATGCCGACTCTTCTCTGTCTTTGACGCCCTATTCAGACCACCTGTTCTTCTTCCTCCATCTCACCTCAGGACTTTGCCGACTATTTCAAGGAAAAGGTGGAATCCATATGTCAGGCCATTCCCTCTGTATCCTCCTTCCATCCTACACCTCTTCCTAACTCTCTTCCTGCATTCCTTGACTCTTTATCCGCTGTCACAGATGATCTCCTCTTCTCCCTCTACCACCTGTTCTCTTGCCCCATTCCCTCCCATCTCCTAAAACCTCTTGCTCCTACTATAATCCCTACCCTCACACACATTTTTAACTCCTCCCTCTACTCTGGTACCTTTCCCTCACATGCAACAGTTATACCATTACTCATAAACAGCAAGCTTGATCCTACCTGTCTTTCTAACTATTGACCTGTCTCCCTCCAGCCTTTTGCCTCTAAACTCCTTGAACTTCTTGTATTCTCTCGCTTGCTCCATTTTTTCAACACCTATTCTCTCCTAGACCCTGTACAATCTGGCTTCCGCACTGCTCACTCGACTGAAACAACCCTCACTAAAATAACTAATGACCTCCATGCTGCCAAAGATAGAGGTCATTGCACTCTACTCATATTACTCAACCTCTCTGCAGCATTTGATACTGTGGACCACCCTCTTCTCCTTCACATTCTCCATGCTCTTGGCATTCATAACAAAGATGTATCCTGAATCTCCTCTCACTTCTCCAATCGAACTTCCAGTGTCTCCTGCTAACACCTCCTCCTCTATCGATCTCTCTGTGGGGGTACCCCAGGTCTGTGTCGTGGGACCTCTTCTCTTTTCTCTGTACACACTTTCTCTAGGTGACCTAATCACATCTCTTGGGTTTAAATATCACCTCTATGCTGACAACACACAAATTTACTTTTCAATCCCTTACCTTACACCTGCTGTTTAGACCAGAGTTTCTGAATGTCTCTCTGCGATATAATCCTGGATGGCCCTCCGCCGACTTAAACTTAACATGGCAAAAATAGAGCTCCTCATCCTTCCTCCCAAACCTGGCCCTTCTACCTCCTTCCACATTACTGTTGGAAGTACTATCATTCACCCAGAAGCCCAAGCACGCTGTCTAGGGGTCACACTCGACTCCTCTCTCACATTCTCCTCTCACATTCAAAACGAATCTAAAACCTGTTGCTTTTCCCTCCGCAATATTACAAAGATACGCCCCTTCCTTTCTGTTACGCCGGTGCTGCCCGCAGATCAGACTCGTCCCTTATACTGAGGTGGGGACGTATATGTGCACGCACCCGCAGCAGAAGGAGCGTGTCCGGAGTGTGGTGTTTTGGCGTTGCCAGGCCAGGTGTGAACAGGTGTAGCAATACTTGCCGGTACCGGTACTGAAGAAGCGAAGTGTTTGCCGTTAGCCAAAAGTCGGGGAGAGAGAGATCCGGAAGGTCAAGGTCCAAGCTGAGGTAAAGGGATCGTAGAAGCAGCAGGGTCAAGAGGGAGCCGGGATCCAGAGCCAGGTAAGTTCGTCCGCCAAGCCGGGTCGTAACCTGAATGCACAAAGACAAAGGGAGAGCCAGAATAAACGTCTGTAGCAGAGACTATGTCGAGCGATGTGAGAGAGGCAGAACAGGCATTAAGTACTGTGGCTGACCAATGGTTAACGGAGGCAGGCCTGGAGGAGCCCTAGGAGCAGTCCAGTATTGGTTTCCATAATAGGCTGCCAGGTGATAAGGTTTAGGGTTAACTAGTAACCAGCGTGTGGGAGGGAGGTGTGGCTTCACTGCAAGAGCAGTGAATAAATTAGCTGGTGCTGGAATGTGTTCCGTAACAGCAGGAGATGCGTGCACAGAAGCAACGGCAGGCAGCCAAGCACCAGCCCTGCGCGGGGCAGCAGCAGCCCGACGGGGAGGACGGGGAAGTCCCCTCAGCAGGGAGGCCGGGCGAGGAGGGAGCCGCACAGCCGCGGGAGTGGACAGAGGTGAGGAGAGGTCACGCTGCGACCGACGTGACCCCCGAGTCCTCACACTTTGTTGCTCGACTGCTAAAACTCTGACTAAGGCCCTCATTGTCTCCAGTCTTGATTACTGTAAACTCCTGCTGTCCAGCCTTCCTGCCTGTCATGTGTCTCCCCATCACTCCTAAACGCTGCTGCCAGAATCACTCTACTCTTTCCGTGCGAGACCTGGTGGGTAAATGTAACCATATATTAGAGCTATATGGTAAACTTGTTCTGCGTGACCAAGTGTGTACTCTTTATTATGTGTCCTGTAACTGGGTTATTCTACGTATAGAATCCCGTACAGGTGGAGGCGCTACCGAGCACCGATACAGGCACGCATCAAGTTCCCAGCAGCGGAGGCTCAGGACTCTTGTGAGCCACAGGTATTGCACCATCAGGAATCCCAATAGTGAATGGGTGTCAAGGAGAGCGGTTTTTGTTACCAGTCCCTTCTCAGGAAAAAAATAAAATGTCTTGCCTATGCAGATGATGTTACAATATTTGTAACCAGTTCTGAAGAAGTGGAGGAAGTGAGAAATCTAATTGATAAATATGGAATTGTGTCAAATTCAAGGATAAATCATGAGAAATGTGTCTCCTGTTGGGTAGGGTCTCCTGATCCTGATTTCCAGTTAGCTGGTGGGTTTCCTGAACCGCAAAATGACATTAAGATTTTGGGCATCACATTTAGGAAAGAGGACTTGAGTGAGCAAAACTGGCAGCCAAAACTGGATATTTGTAACTGGAAAGTCCAAAGGTGGAAGAAGTGGAAAATGAGCTTTGAAAATAGAGTGCGAGCCTTAAAGACCTTTTTATTACCACTTTTTGTTTACGTCAATGTGGTATTCCCACCAACAGATAGAATAATGACACAGGTTAGCAGTATGTTCTTTCAGTTATTTTGGGGTAATCGCCTTAATCCAATTAAAAGAAACATTGTTTACTTAGGAGTTGAACAAAGGTGTAAAAACATGGTGAATGCAGAATTGTTTTTTGGTCTACATTTTCTATACCAGAATATAGTTTCAGTAGTCGGCAACACAAACACTCTCTTGTGGCCATCAATGCTAAAAATAAGGTTTTGGGCTCTAAGAGACTGGTTTACAGAGGGCCCGGTAAGAAAAATAATAACTAAAATATATAATCCTCCAGTTTACATAAGGAGAGTTGCTAGACAAATAAGAGGTTGGAATTTAACTGCGAATGAACTAATGGACACTCCCAGGAAAGTGTTATACAAATTGCTCTTAGGTAGGTCCTTCTTAGCGCCAGTTGGGTTTTTCCACTGTCCGTCAGTCAGAGCTCAGGAGGCAAGGGGGATTTTCAGGGAGAAGCGAATCCCTTGGAAAATGAGAGATGTTTTGTGGTTGACAAGTCATGGGAAGACCTATGTCAGGACAAATATGAGGCACCAGTAGGATGGGACCAAGGATTGTCCCAGGGAGAGATGTGTTGGCCATTTGGAGACCGTAGAGCATCTTATAAAGAATTGTAGCTTCTCACAGGCAGATTGGGAAAAAGCCTCGCACAGACTAGGAATAAAACATTTGCATACACAGACATATGCAGAGATAGTGTTTGGGTTTGCTTCGACATATCTGGGTGTTAACACCAGCACCCTGAGAGTGATCAATGCCACCATTTTGTATCACCTTTGGATATCAAGAGTTCTTGTGTCAGTAAATAAAAAGGAACTTTCTGATGAGGAAACATTGCAAGGGATGGTTGCTCAGATCAGAGGGCAGAAACAGAGGGAAGAAAGCAGAATAGAACAGAAACAGTGGTAAAAACTGTGGAGAAATATAAATATTTGAAATAATTGCACTGAATTCGTGTTCTATTGTTTTATTTGTATTTTTTTTACCTCCTGATGTAAATATGTAATGTTTTGACAGTATGTTTCTGTATTGTATATGTTGCATGTTTTTCAACAAATAAAATCACAGGTATTGCACCACACATACGCTGTAGCTACACATCTCCCAAGGGGGTGGGGGAAAGTGTGTTACACTAATAACCTGTCAACTACTCAACTCTGGTTTGTGCCAGTTTTGTAGTACTGAATCCGTTGACACAAAATATTGACAATAGATTTGTTTGGTTATGATTGAGATAAGTTACCGACTGTATCCCTAACCTTACAATAACCCTTGGGTGAATGCCATCAGGACAAGGTGGAATTGCAATTGTTGTAAGAGGTATGGCTTTGGTGAATAGGCTGTGTGCTGTGTGGGCCTAGCTGTACTCCCCTGACTCAGCAAGGACCAGTCAAGAAGGTACCAGAACCCCAGTTAGTGAGGGGATTTGCTGGATGTTTGCCTGCCAGGGGGATTCATCCACCATCCACCACGCTCCTTCTGCTTCAAAATTATGTTGTTTTGTTAATGTAACGGGTTTTCCCCCCCCCAATCGCAGATTATACTGTGTGGGTGCAGAAAACATATATAGTTACTCAGTGTGGTGCATAACCTGTTAGCTCACAGGAGGGCTGAGCTTCCGCCACGGGGAACCTGGGGCAGTTATACAATGGATATTACTTACAATGATGCAGCGCCTCCTCCTGCGATGGCTCCCACCAGAGGGGGAGTGGTTCCTCGCAGGACAATCAATAACACATACAATAATGTATAAGAACGAATACTTCTTTACTGCTCACTAAACATAGAAATCAAACAGATAGTAACAGGGGTCCCTCTCTAAAGGTAACCCAACCTAGCGTTTCCTCAAGGCTAGCTATAACGGACACCACGGCGGGTGTCCACACTTTATGCGTCTGGATGGACGCTACCGTCCCAACACAATAATCCCACCCTCAAGTCCAATGAGTCCCACCCAACGTCTTGCACTCCCAATCCGTAGACCCGCGTATATGTATTTGTGTGTGACTGCGCAGCCACTATGTCAATGGTAGGCCTGGTTGGTGCACGTGTGTTGTGGGGTTACCTGCCCGGGCTCCAGCCGCGGGTGCTGCTATACCGCAATGGGATCGCTGGATGTCCTCCAATGGTGAGCTGAATTCCAGCGTGGATAATATCACCGCTTCTTCCGTCGTCTGTACTTAATGGCAGCCCGGTTGATTTCCACCGGCTGTAGTCACTCCGCACGGAGCCTCCGCACTTATAGTCTATGGATCCCTGTACGACCTAGCATAGGCCCAAACCTCTCGGATTAATACCTGGCTTATAAATAAGGGGCAGGTCCCTAATCTAGGGCCGCTAGCGTGGCTCAGGGCTGTCTGGGGCCTAGGGGAGTACTGGCCTAGTGCTCGGAGTCACGGACTCCAGCACCCTACCTCTTACCCCTTGCCGCTCCAGTCCCCGACTGACTACGTAGTTCCTGCGCGCGAAATATACCTCCGGTTGCCAACAGAGATCCTCCTCCCTATTGACTAGTCCTTCGCGGGCTTTCTGGACCTTAACTGCGCAGACGCTAGCTCCCTGTAGTCCTGGTGTGCTCCTGCTTCTCGCGCATGCGCAACGCCCCTAACAATGGCGGCGCCCTGCTCCGCGAACCGGCGGAACCACCACAACACGATACCGGCCACAACCCTTAATGCTACTCGGCTCGCATATGACAGGAGAATGTAATACCGCAGGGGACCTGGCTACATCAAGTATCACAAAACACTCCAAAACGCGAACTTTCCGTAGGCATGGGGAAAAAAAGACATAGTGCAAATGTGTAACAAAATGAATAAAAAATAAGGGATAAATCTTGTGTGTGCCCACTTACATGGCGGAAGTAATGTTCAAGCATTTTCAGATAGTATGTTGTTTGTATCAGTAGTAGATGTAACACAAACTCTCCAGATCATACAACAAAAAGAAGAGGTATGATAGTGTAATAAAGTTTTATGGTTAAAATACAAATGAGCAGTGAGCCCATTCAATTCACATTCTCCAAGTACATCACTAGCGTTTAGACCACTCTGTGTCTGACAGTGTCGGTGTCCTGATTGTGCTCAGCTGATATCAGTCTCCATGTTCATCTCAATTCCGGGTTTGCCGGCAGGTGACCCCACGATGACGTTTCAGCCAATGGGAACCTCCGATTTCAGCTTCTTTGGTACGAGCGGCAGGGAACAGCACAGCATCGCTTGTGGTACTGGCAAATCGACATGCTTATACACACTTCAACAAACAGGGTGATGTACGTAGCTTACATAGACTCACTCAAACACCTTTTCTTCTAGCCTGACATCTCCAAAATAATGAATACCACTCTAACTTAAATGCCTAGTGTTTCACCTCACTATGGCCGAGATTTATTCAGCCACGTGTCATGGGGAGCAACTGCGGGGCTGGAGTTCAATGGCTGGGACAGGCAAGTTGGCAGGTAGCGATGGTCAGTAAAGAAGCAGAGGTCAGGGCTGGCGACAGGTAAAATATGATTAGGATCCAAGTATGAGGCTTTGGCGTTGTCAGCGCCCACACTGAAGCTCAGATGACCATCTTGTTTCCTGTCAATCATTTCGACCTCACTTCCGACCACACTCAAGCAACAATGGCCAACTTGATTCAGGACTTCCTCCAAGAAGCTGCCTGGTTTCCGTTTCGTTCTTGTTAGACAGCATTCTTGTTTGTTTGCACACAGCATTCATCTCTGCCTTGACCCTGACATTGCACCTCTGCCACTTGCCTTGACCATTGCCTGTGACACCGACCTTGAGCTTCTGCCGCCTGCCTTGACCAGTACCTGTGACCCTGATTACTCTATTCTCATTCAGGACTGTGTCTCACTGTTCAGCTCAGTGATTTAATACCCTACCTCAGCCCTGTGGTTGACTTCCTTTCTTGAGTTGAGCATCGTTACACCAAGCAGAGTTCAGTGGTGGCGGACGTCTAAGGATGGTCAGGAACAAAGCCGAGGTCAGGGCTGGCGACAGGCAAAGGAGGATCAGGAAAAAAGCAGAGGTCAGGGCTGGAGAGAGGCATGCAAAGTGAGGTCAAAAAGGGTCTGGTAAACAGGAACAGCAAACGGCAGAAACAGGCAGCGAGCTTGTCTAAAGGTAGAACCACAATAAACAGGCACCAGTAAACAGGAAGGAGAGGTGTTACACTGGCGACACACTTTATTCGAGCTCGGCTAGTCCCACGAATTCGGGTATACCCGGGTGTATTGAGGTTTGTGACTGTTTTCTGCCCGAGTGCATTGAGGTATTTTTCAGGCAGGGATTGAAGCATTTTATTCCAGCTGGCTGCAATACTGCACAGTATATATATATATACTGCATTACAATTCATGAATTTATGCCATCTGGTAGACACGCGAAGCATTGCAGCCTATTAAATCCTAATCATTATCATTTAACAGATCAGCCGCCCGTCAGCCAGGCATGAACCCAGGCTGGGAAGGCAAACGCAACGGGGCTTGTCAGAGGTGAGGAGCGGCACATTCCAGGTATCTGCCAGGTACATACTGGGTATTTGCTCGAATAAAGTGTGTCGGTGCAGTATGTAGGGCTGGCTAGAGGTAGGGGACAGGTGCAGGTGATTAATAAATTCATATCTACAGAGAGAGCTCTGCAGAATTCAATAGCAGGGAACAGCAGGCCCAGTGGGAGTCAAGCAGGACTGCCGCCTGGGAGTGGCAGAGACCAAAATACAGTCCCCAGCAAGGACATCCCTGACAATGTGATGCAACGTATCTCACCTGATCCAGCGGTAACTGCCATTCAATTCAACAGCAGTAACTGCAGGATCAAGTGCAATCAGGAGACGATGACAATGGGAGTGCTGGGACCAGTGGATCTGAGGGGCTTGGCCAGAAGTTTGCCCAAGTTCTGCAACTGCCTGCTTGGGTCTACATGCACTGTGTGGCAAAATCACCTCCCAGCTCTGGTGTTCTCCAAGCAACAAAAGACAGAAATGCCTAATGCTACATCCTATGTGACAAAATACATAGTAAAATACTTCAATATTCTCGTGAGTAAGGGTAATTTAGTTAAACCCGTTGGCCAAAGTGTTATAAGCCTGCAAGCCACGTCACGGCATGACCAGTGTAACAAGTGCTCACCACAAACAGGGCGGGACCGTGAGGCTGAGATGGGGATGTCAGAATAAGCCGACCTACAACCACGTAACTGCTTCCGGATTGCAGAGTCGTGGTCGTGTAGCTGGGTCAGGGTGGAGAGGTCAGAATGGTCATATATACTCGCCGTGGTCGGGGGTTGGAGAAGTCAGATGGTCGTTGTGTGTAGCCAGGGTCCAGGAGTAGAGAAGGTGAGAGTCCAAATACAAGCAGAGAAGGATGCAGTCCGGGTACAAGCTGAGGTCAAGGTAACAGAGAATCAAGGCAGAATGCAAGAGCAGGGCAGCAGGATGCTTGAGGCAAGCACTTGAAACATTAACAAGGTTTATGCTCAGCCAATTTGCCAGAGGGCTGGCTGAGCATATAAAGGGCAGGTAGCCAATGAGGAAGTAGTACAAAGCTGCAGGGTAATGAACAATCACAGGTAGACTGTGTACTCATAGACAGGGGAGGAGTTTATTGCAGCTGTGGAGTAATTAATGCCAGCATTAACCCCTCGAGTGCGAACGTCCTCTGTTGCGCCATGGGAGGCGGCACGGGGGCGGAGCCTGGATCCGGTCCTGGTCGGGGTAATGTAGCGCTTGTGTGCGCGAGTGGCATCACTCAAGACATCACGAGGCAGGGCCTAAGCCCCGACCGTGAGGTGTTCCCCAGCCTGGCAGTACGTCTCCTGTGCACGCCCTCAGAGTGAGGTGCGTCACCCAGCACATCACGGGACGCATCACGGGGGCAGGGCCGAGGTCCAATCCTCACAACCAGTAAGCAGGTCCTAACACCAACTGCGAACATTCTCATTTACCTCTGCTGGAGGGAGAATGACCGCAGTGGGTCTGTCCACACAGGAATATGAACAAAGCTTGCTGGGATTGTGTGTTTTCTCCAAGCACGGTGGGCTTCGTCAGAAGTTCAGCCCGCCCAGAAGTCAGACACTCAATTCCCACATTCAACTACCGATTTGGCGCCTGAGATTTTCTCCATCACCGGTCCCTACCATTACTGTGGACTACCCCCAGCAAGGTAGGTGCTCTGCTACTGGGTTCCCATGTCCAACAGTCGACACTTTGCTGGAGTGACTATACCTCTGGCTGCTGGACAAATCAATCTGCTTCAATTATACAATTTTTGCCCTGCCCCCACAATATTTTCAAGCAATTTGGTAAATATATTGGGGTGAACTAGCTTAGTTAGAGTGGCCTTCATTGCTGGTTTATCCTGATAATTGTCAAAATGCTGCCTACATGTGTCAGTTTTCTTGCTACAGCTCCATCCATTATCATCACTAGAGATACGCCAAAGCTAGAAATTGATCCTTTCTTAATGTGGCTTAATAAGGCATTGCATCGTTTTAAAAGCACCTTATTTTTATACAGAACCCGCAGAAAAATATACACGTTATAGGGAAACGGAAAATGAATGGCATGATTGCAGCTAAGAAACTTAAAGCACAGTTAGAGCGAGGTAAAGTAGGAGACTTCCCAGGGGCCATGGAGACATGGAGAAATGGGGAATAGGGTATAAACCAGACAAAAACAAAAGACAAACAAACAAAAGAAGAAATGTTAAGACTGTTTTAAAGTCCCAATACTGTGCAAGATCTGTCTAAAAATGTCAACCTGCATTTGGGTTAACACTGCAATATAATAACTTTTTTTACTGCCGTAGTTGTGAGTTAAACCACAAGGGAGTAACACTTCCTGACACACCCCTTACATTCCATGTTTTCACGCTTACATAGTACTTGCCGCTCAACAGCTGGATGATTCTGCAAGAATATAGAAAGAGGTGTATGCTTTCAACACGACTGATAAACATGTTTTTCTTGGAAGTTAAAGGTTTATCCAATTTGAAGAACACCCACCCATGCTTTTCATGTAGAAGTGAAATACATGTGCAACTTTAAGGATATCGGGACAAAAAACAATGGGTACACAAGCTCCAACATACTACAAATCAATAACATGTTTTAACAAGCAGAACATTAGTATTGTATCAGCAAGCAAACAATATAATTAGAATGGTTGGGTAACATTCATACCTTTCTTTGATTAAGCTTATTGAGCATTGATGCAAGCTTTCAAGTCCACTTAGATCCCAAGGATGGATCCTTGGCCTGTGGCACTTCGGTAATAATGGCCTTCAAGAGCAATACACTGTAGTAAGACAGTTTGAATGTGCTTCTTCATAGTAGCTCCATGTCATTAAGCAGCTAAAAATATGTTAGAAAATGAATGTACTAGCGTTACACAACCATTTATTTATTATCATAAAATAAAACACTGTAAAAAAGGACATAAAATGGGTAAAATATGATTTTTTAAAATAGTAATTCACCTATGATGCCACTGTGATATGATGTTTTTCTGAGAGAAAACGTATGTCTATATTCACTAAAGGTCAATAAATACAAAAATGGTGTAATCGGGTTTAACACCAATTTTATTTAACAAGCTATTCTGTAAAGATATATCGCCAGCGGTAAAGCAGTGATAATGGGCTTTTTACTACCCCCCAAAAATTGCCAATTTTGATTATCATAGGCAAGATAAAACTAGCTAAACTAAAAGAGGTGAAAAAAGGGTCAACCCACGACTAACTGGTCACATGGGCTACTAAAGGTTTAGGAGTGTATGTATGAAGGCAAAAGTGGAGCAATTTTAGGGCAAAATACTTGTATGTATGAAAAAAAATGTCACATTGAAAGCACTATGATTTTTTTCTGATACATCTTGCGCTGTTTTTTGGGGGGGCCACATACAAAAGTAAGGCTGCGTCCATAGTGCCGGAGAACACTTCGCACATAGGAAGGTTTATGCTGAGCCAATTTGCCAGTGTGGCAGCTGACCATATAAAGGGAGATTGTCCAATGAGAGGAGAGTATTCTCAGTAGTATGCCTGGCTGTGGTTGGCTGGAGAGAATCAGCACAGGTGTATACTAGGCAGAGGAACGAGCAAGGTTCTGCATTTGTGTGCGAGTGCCGCGCATAGTGGGTGCGCGCTGCGTGACATTGGGGTCACCGCGTCAGCGTAGCCTGGAGGCGGGGCCAGAGGGGACGGCATTTAGTGCAGAGTGTGGTCCGCGCGCGCACCTAGATGGAATGCTGATATTCGCCGGCAGGCGAGATGTGCTGTAGGAGGCGGGAGAAGCGGAACACCCGGTAGCGGGTTGGGGTAAGTGAGGAGCGCGCCGAAGATCACGGATCCTGACAAGGGTATGGAAGTCTACATTCAATAACGTAATGATAAGCCGGGGTATCACTGCAAGTGAAGAACTTGACCTTCTGCCCAAATGGTTGGGCAAAGAGTCCTCAGAATATGTGAAGAGATTCAGGTGAGTACACATGAACAGCCCTCAAGAAGGTCTCAACTCAGTATGGCAAACACTTGAGGAATGTTATTGCAGCCCAGAGGTAATTGAAGACTCGCTCTTCAAGAGGATTTAAAACTTTCCCAGAATCTCAAAAAAAGACAATCTAAGGTTACGAGAGCTTGGAGATCTACTATGGGAATTAAAAACTGCAAAAGCTGATCCATTTCTACCAGGTCTCCACTTTCTAGATACCGTCCTTGGGGTGAAACCCATCTTGAAGAAACTACGACATAATCTTCAAGAAAGATGGATTTCACAAGGTTCAATGTACAAAAGGAGAAGTAAGTTGCTTTTCCTCATTTTTCATTCTTCTCAAATTGTATTTGTGAATCAGAAAGAATGAGGAATGATCCTAGCTTCGCACTAGGCATGTCAACTATATCTAATGCCAGCTACTTGAAGAATGAAGGACCAGTGACAAATACGGTAACACTAGAACACCTATCTCGGTTCACAGGACAGACATATCTCCTACAGCATATACACATCCAAACCTGCCTATCGCTACAAGTGGGAAAACAGGAGACCCAAACAGGAAAACAGGGGACCCAAACAGAGAATGTCCCATACACAAGAAACCACACACACTTAACAAGTGTATTGGGTTTAGACTTAAGCCCATAGAGGAATGCAGGAACCTGCTGTACTCAAGGAACTTGGAGTTTGTTTCAAATGCTGCGCTTCCACAAATCACTTATTCAGAGACTGTAAAGAAGCTACAAAATGCACAGAGTGCGATAGTGACAAACATGTAGCAGCTTTACATCCAGAGCCATTTATACCTAACCAACGCAACGCCCCTACCCCTATGACAAAGCATGGCGGGGAGGAGGCAGAAGAGAAAATATCATCACCATCTGTCACATCCAAGTGCACCGAGGTTTGTGGAGAAGGATGTGATGGGAGATCCTGCTACAAAATATGTCTTGTTGCAGTACATTCCAAGGGACGACCTGAGAGGGCTACAAGAATGTACGCCGTCAGCAATGATCAAAGCAACCAATCATTAGTCTGGTCAGAGTTCTTTGACCTATTCAACATACAAGACAATGCCTTCCCCTACACGCTCAGAACATGTGCAGGACGGATGGAAACAACAGGGAGGAGAGCTAATGGCTACATTATGTGTTCCATGGATGGTAGAATAAAGATGCCACTCCCTACGCTTATAGAATATAATCAGATGGCAGTGAACAGGAGCGAGATTCCCACACTAGACGTGGCACATCATCACCCACACCTTAGGGGAATAGCTGATCACACCCCACCGTTAGAACAAGACGCCTAGATTTTATTACTACTCGGCAGGGACATCCAGAGGGTACACATAATCCGCGAACAGCGCTGTGTATAACGCTTTGTAGGCCCAAAGACTTGACCTGGGATGGGTAATAGTAGGCAACATATGCATCGACAAAGTGCACATATCAGACAACGTTAACCAAATGAAGAACAAACATAATGGACCAAACATAATGGGATATAGACATGCATCCCTCTTCAAGCCATGTCCTAGCCATACCCATGTGAAAGAAAGGCTTGGCAATGAAGAGAAACAAAGTCATATCACTGAAACCCATAGACATCTTTATATCAGAGAAGTGTGGCAGTGGCCTAGGATGTGTGGCAGTGGCCTAGTCTAGACAACAAAAGATGATGAACCACCTTCGTCAAAGGAAGAAAAAGATTTCCTGAGGGTGATTGACAAGGAACCCTTTAAAAAGACAAATCAAACAGTTGGGTGGCTCCACCTCCATTCCATTCACTCAGAGGACATCTTCTAAACAGATTAGAAGGAATCAGGAAAGCCACACGACCAGATCAGTAACACTATGCACCTACAGACCAGAACCCTGCAGACCATGCTACTGGGTCAGTGTCTGAAAATCAGCTGCAGAGCATGTCATCTCCAACAGAACCAAACCTGGCACAACCTGATGAGAAGCCATCATTTCCAGCAGACACATTTGAACTACTAAATCCTGAAGTGTACACAGAGATCTTCCCTCAAGTCTGTGCTCTGGTCACAAACGTGACATCCAAGAAAATGCTCGGATCCCATCATTTCTCAAAATGGACAATGCTCCAGCGAGCGTTTGTGCGTCTCAAGCAAGTAACCATTTATTTTTGCCAAACACTTGGTGCTAAAGTAGACAGCTGTCGTAGTTGGTATCTCTGCAAGAGATGAAGCACTGCCAGCGCAATAACAGAGGCCCCAAAAATAGTTCCCAGTTGCTTCCAGGAAGCAATGCATACAGAGGAGATCAGCTGCATCAGCAGGAAAAGGGATATCTCTAAGGGATATTACCCGTGCTCACGGTGTGTCCACTTCCCTTCGCACCACAAGCCCCCCCCCCTCCGTGATGTCAGAGCCTGCATCTCCCCCCACAAGTGATATGTCTGGATGACATCAGAGAGTGACGTCATCGCGCTTCTAGAAATGCGCAGCAGGGTGGAATATCGAGAGAGCTCCGCTGTCAGTGAGGAGGGAAAATGTGACTATTCTTCTGGTATAGTGTCCCCTCTATTCACAGTGAACTAGGTGCCTAATCCAAATAAACATAATATGTATCACACCTTGAAACAAGTTCTTCTTTTGTGGATCTGTTTTTTGTTATGTCATGTCCTTGAGAAAGGCTGCTCTGGCAGCCAAAACATTGGTCCTCTGTGGCTAATAAATCTCTTTTTTCTGAAATTCGACTAGTGCCATTCCTCTCATTTTGCTTAGGTAAATATCAGTGCAATGGGTTTAAGTATCTGTTCAAATTGTGTCTCTTTACATACTGTATTCTGTAGGCACCCTCCGGGATACACTGTACGTTTACGCATGTAGGGCTGGGGGTTTAATGTCAGTGCCATTGTTCGGTTCTGTTACAGTAATGCTAAAATGACTGCATGTGTCTAAACCAGTGGTGTGCAACCCATGGTGCTTGCATGCATGCCTGTTTGCATTATCATGTATGTATATACAATTGTGTGAAAAAGAAAGTACACCCTCTTTGCATTCTATGGTTTTATATATCAGGACATAATAACAATCATCTGTTCCTTAGCAGATCTTAAAATTAGGTAAATACAACCTCAGATGAACAACAACATGTGACATATGACACTGTGTCATGTTATTTAACAAATATAAAGCCAAAATGGAGAAGCTATGTGTGAAAAACGAAGTATACCTTATGATTCAATAGCTTGTAGAACCACCTTTAGCAGCAATAACTTGAAGTAATCATTTTCTGGATGACTTTATCATTATCTCACATCGTTGTGGAGGAATTTTGGCCCAATCTTCTTTACAACATTGCTTCAGTTCATTGAGGTTTGTGGGCATTTGTTTATGCACAGCTCTCTTAAGGTCTAGCCACAGCATTTCAATCGGGTTGAGGTCTAGACTTTGACTGGGCCATTGCAACACCTTGATTATTTTCTTTTTCAGCCATTCTGTTGTAGATTTGCTGGTGTGCTTGGGATCATTGTCCTGTTGCATGACCCAATTTCGGCCAAGCTTTAGCTGTCGGACAGATGGCCTCACATTTAACTCTAGAATACTTTGGTATACAGAGGAGTTCATGGTCGACTCAATGGCTGCAAAACAAGCCCAAATCATCACCCCTCCACCACCGTGCTTGACAGTTGGTATGAGGTGTTTGTGCTGATATGCTGTGTTTGGTTTTCGCCAAACGTGGTGCTGTGCATTATGGCCAAACATCTCCACTTTGGTCTCGTCTGTCCAAAGGACATTGTTCCAGAAGTCTTGTGGTTTGTTCAGATGCAACTTTGCAAACCTAAGCCGTGCTGCCATGTTCTTTTTAGAGAGAATAGGCTTTCTCCTGGCAACCCTTCCAAACAAATCAAACTTGTTCAGTCTTTCTAATTGTACTGTCATGAACTTTAACATTTAACATGCTAACTGAGGCCTATAGAGTCTGAGATGTAACTCTTGTTTTTTTTTTTGCAATTTATGTGAGCATTGCATGGTCTGACCTTTGGGTGAATTTACTGGGACGTCCACTCCTCGGAAGATTAGCAACTGTCTTGAATGTTTTCCACTTTTGAATAATCTTTCTCACTGTAGAATGATGGATTTTAAATTGTGTGGAAATGGCCTTATAACCCTTCCCAAATTGATGGGCAGCAACAATTTCTTCTCTAAGATCATTGCGATGTCTTTCCTCCTTGGCATTGTGTTCACACCTGACTGCTCCAGACCAGCAAACTGATAAAACTTCGGCTTTTATAGAGGTGGTCACACTTGCTGATGATCAATTAATCAAGGGCATTTGATTAGCAGCACCTGTCTTCTACTTAGCATCTTAATTCCTATAGAAGCATTAAGGGTGTTGGAAATTGGGAAACCCACGTCTGCAATAGACAACACATGCTGAATGTCTCATTTCATACAGTTTATCCAAAAGCAAGTTTTTTTCCTCAACTTCTCCACATAAAAAATTGGATACGCCCACCTTCTGGACTTGTCCTTAACCCTTCCCATCACTTTCTACTGACACTTTTATGGTTGGAGGAAATAAACACAATATATTTTAATTAAAAATGTCTCAGAGTATAAAATATTTAATTACTCTTTCCCTCGGAGGTCCTAGAATGACGCACTTTCACTGTTGCGTTATATATGTAGCCATGGCTGGTCCAAACTGCTCCCTGCCCCCTGTCACATAAGCCCTTAGTAGCTACAGGCTGTGGCAGGCTATCCTAGGGGCATTACTCCCCTCATGCTAACTCTATGAGTGGCAGGAGTGGTGGTGACGCAGGGTCGGTGTATAGCCAATAATGGGAAGACCTTGTGCCCTCCCCTTCTGGTGTCTCAGAGAGGAAGTACTAAATTATAGAGAGTTCTCTTCAACCCCTCTTAGGGAGAGGAGGCGTGTGCTGTTTCCTCCCAGCTGTAGGTGAGACATGCCAGTCGGTCCCTCCTGGGCTGACTGAGAGAAGGGATCAGAACTGAGAGCATGGACTCAATATTATCAGAGGGCCAAGCATCATCCAGAGGCCTGGGACCCATCTCAATCTATCAGCATCTGCTGTATAGCAATCACAGGGGATGTCCAAATAAAGCATCCCTTTTATATACCCCTGCCTGAGTCTACAGTCTATTGGATAGGGGTATACTCTGAAGTCTGCCATGGTGGGGATGGTCCCCGGGTACCCTGGAGCCCGCTATGGCTAGAGGCACTGACACCCTGAGTGAGCTCTAAAGATTGCCGAAAGCCTGTCCTGTTACCCCACAACGCTGCAGACACTCAGCTCTCCTGGACCCTCATAGGTATGACCGCACCACAGACAGTAGTACATCTTCCAGAGAGGGGGGGAAACAGGGCTACATATAATTAATATATATAACATATATAATTAATCTACACATGTAGCTACCACTTTTGCCACCGCAACTTCTACTTTCTTTGCATGAGAAAATAGATAGAGATATAACATATATAACATAGCCTTCCGGCAATTACTTATTTTCCCTGGGCCTTTCCTCTGTCAGTCCTGTTAGTGCAGGCAGTGGAAAGCTTACTTCCTTCTTTAGGTCTGTGTGTGTGTATTAAAGCCTTGAATGATGTATCAGTATTCAAGGGCTGCCTAGCAACGTCTGAGGATGTCAATCTGAGGGGTGGATATTGGTTGGAACACCCCCTGATGTGTGTGGGCCAATCTGTATCCGGCTCTGGCTTGCTATGACTCAGAGTTAGGAACACTCCCCAAAGATACTAAATTGTGACATCCTCCCAAATTAAGTCAGTTGAGTTCTGGAAAGATTGTTCAAGGAGAAGTTCAGTCAAGACAGAGAGAGAGAACAGCCTCTCCCTCCCACCCATGAGGGGTTGGGAGGGAAGGGAATTATGCTGCCTGAGTCAGGGCTCTGATTTAGAGAGAAGGAGAGGAAGAAGCCTATGATTATAATGGATATGTGAGAACTGCTAATCTATGTCCTGTGAGCTGACTGCCAAATAAACATCAGAAAAGACATGCTGTGTATTCCTGTCTCTGCTGAATGGAGGAGTGTCAGTAGGGGTCCATCCCCTGAAAATCTACAGGGGATTCCTGCTGGCTGGAGGCGTTGCACCACGTGAGATCAAAGTAACCTGTCCTTCCTGTCCTGTTTCTCCCCACACCACCGCGGAGCGCTCAGCCCTCCTGTTGCCTACATGCATAGGGGCAAGGAGCACATGTCACGTGAGATCCACTAGGACACTGAGATTCCCTGCAGCAGGGAATAGATACATTTGGCGTGCCAGGGACCACGCCAGTCGGAAGAGTGACCTCTGAGGAGCAGGTAGTGTCCAGGGAGCAGTGCTCCCCTGGACTAGGCCAGATCTTCCTCTTTAGGCCCCAGTTAGGCCCCGACTCTCTTGTGGCTGCTATAGGGAAAGCCCATAATGAGGGACCTTTCCCCAGTAGCTGCATATAGCCAAGTACAGCACTGGTGAGACGCCATGTGGTGACTGTGGCCTGTGTTCTAGGATCAGACCAGCTACGCGGTAAAGACGGTAAGGTGATATTATCCACGCCGGAATTCACCCCACGCAGAGGCGGACGCCATCACGGACGACAACGTCGGATCAGACGGATCCTCTTAGTTATTCTGCATTCCTGGGTTCTTGGTGCTCCGGGCAGGAACCTAACTAAGTGCACCTCCTCTCCACGGGATAGCGCTATCTCCAACACTTTGGGTGGGCCTTGACATTGGGAAAGGGACCGTAAAAAGTATAACAATTTAAAATAAATTAAAAAATTAGCAATGAGGAAAGGGAAGAGCTTTCCACAGCGATCTTTGCATTTTCCAGCAAAAAACCCCAATCACGAACTTACTATTAGAGCATTGCAAGCATCATAAACATTTGCACACATTTTTAACTAATGCATTTGCACAAAATACTGAAAAACATCAGATACAATACTACAGGCTTAAAAAAAAAAAGACACATTCATTGTTGTTTATTATTAAGCAAAAAAGCAAAGAACAAGATTAGCAAAAGTGCTTGTAAAAACCACAAGAGACATTACTCCCCCCAAGCACAAAGACGCGACTGTAGCTTTATGCAAACAAAGACACGCGGTTAGGACAGTGGGCAAAAGAAAACCTGAGATTTGTATATTTTTGCTTGTAACAATGGCAAATAACAGTATTTGAAAACATTATGTTGTGCGTTCAAAAATTACAGTAGATGCATTGATAATTTAGTTGCCCTTACTTTGCAATTAATTCATTTGCGCACCAGACTGACCTAAGGTTCCTGTATTCCCACTTTGGTAAGGAAGGACTCTCCTGCCGTTATTCAGGTCATATTTATCTGGGCACTTACCCACATCAGAATTTTTTTTTAGCACAAATACATGTATTGATATTGCCGTCAACATTTGTGGGAGGGAAAGTGCTTTTTGGGGGGTTTGAGGCTTGGTGTGGTGGATCTTGGGATCCCTGTTGTTAGTTACGCCATCTTTTTCTGTTAGGAAAAAAACATGTATAGCCATGCATAATAATGGTATATTACTTTCCTCTCTGTTGGCAGTAAGTCCTGGTAAGTACAGGTATGCCAGCAGTAGTTATGGAGGTCTTCCCTCACACCATGGTGAGGTGCCCTATGTATGGAGGGGAGTGGCTGTATGCTCTGAGTCCCTGGATAGTGACATCAGGGATGCGCCTGCCTCCTGAAGTATATAAGGCACAACACAGTTAGTGACAGTGTGTTCCAGCAGCTGTGGGAAGTTGTTGGGAAGTTGTAGTTTCCTGCATAAGGGATTGTAGGAACACTTTGTGACCCTAGTGCAGTAACTAGCGGTCCAGGTTGACCAATCGGCCTGTCTAAGCCACTCTGTGTCCAGGGACCTGGCACAGAGAGGATCTCCCTAAGAGAAGAGGGAATCCCACTTCAATTTGGGAGGGCGTACCTGGCAAAGGGACAGCACGGAGAGATGTGCGGCTAGAGCCGGCAGCTGCATGGGGCAGTCTGCTACATCCCAATCTGCAATAAAGATGGCCTTGTTAACGATACCCCCACTGTGTGAGTGTGAAATTACTCAACAGTGGCAGTCACCACCAAGAAGGAGTTCCTCAACAGGACCATCTCCCTGCGGAAGCACAGATCCTGATGAGGTGGAGGCGCTGCACATGATGTAAGTTGAACTCGCACCCACTACCTCAGCTACCTGTCCTGATGACATCCCCTAATACCATCAAGCGGGAGACTCAGGAGTCCTGTTGCCTACAGGTGCACCACCAAACACAAACACGTAATGGGGGTTGGTTGCTAGAGTACCCGGGCCAATGTGAGATTGGGGGGGGGAAAACCCGTTACACATGGATTGTGCAAACAAAGATAAAACATGGTTAGGGCAGTGGGCAAAGAAAAACATGGGAGTTCTGCATTATGTCGTGTAATAAAATATTACATCTCACCACCCTCCTCCTCTCCCACCCCCTCCTCCTCTCTTAACTCCTTTCTCCTCTCCCTCTGTCCCCCCCCCCCTCCTCTCCTGCTGTCGGTCCTCTTCCTCTGCTGCTGTCGGTCCTCTTCCTCTGCTGCTGCCGTCCCCCAAAATGTTCCGCCCTAGGTGACCGCTTAAGTCACCTAGTGGCAGAAGCGGCCCTGTTTGCAGACCATACTGAACTAAGTTGCCTGTTTTCCTGCTTTGTGGGGCGGTGAGTTATCCTGCACTAATCTATATCATATTTATCTGGGCACTTACAGTACAGTATCCACATCAGATTTTCCTGGGAAAAAAACCCATCACAAACTTGCTATTACAGCATTGCAAATCTCGCAAACAGTTGCAGACGCTGCAATTCATGCATTTGCACAGAATACTGAAAACATTAGATACAGTACAGTGATCGATGTGGTTTAGTGCTGGGGGGGGAGGGGGAGGTACAAAATATCACTACTTTTTCATTTACATCCCCAGAATTACTGCTTATCAAAAAGTTTACTGTTTTACTTTCTATCTAAATAAAAAATAATTTATTTAGGAAGCCACTCTACCAAACTGCTTTCTATGCATATATATTATATACATCTTGCTAAAAATATGGTCAGAATACATGTACAGTAGCTTTTCATCAATTTTACGTATGTAACGGTTTTTCCCCCCCCCCCAATCGCAGATTACACTGTGTGGGTGCAGGAACATACAAGGTTACTCAGGTGTGGTGCGTTACCTGTTGGCTCACAGGAGGGCTGAGCTTCCGCCACGGGGAACCTGGGGCAATTATACTAGGGGTATTCACTTACGATGCAGCGCCTCCACCTGCGATGGCTCCCACCAGAGGGGGAGTGGTTCCTCGCAGGACAATCACTAATAATCACATACACAGTGGGGTATAATAACTAATGGCTTTAGTAACATGCATAACAACTCATCACATTCATAATGACCTGTGTCCCTCTCACGAGGAGACACTTACTGCGACGTCTCGCAGGACGCTCCCCAACACTAGGTGATCCCACCCAGTGTCCAAAGAACCCCCACCCAATGTCCCGCACTCTTGCAGAGGGAACGTGGGTGACTGCGCAGTCACTAAGTACCTCTAGGCCTGTTGGTGCACATATGATGGTATAATACCTGCCGAGCACTCCGGTGCTCGGGTCAGCAATCTTCACAAAGGCTCAGTTGGCGATGACTCCTTCGACCCTCCAACCGAACTCCTGCACGTGGACCGTCCGGGCGGTCCCTCTCCGGAATAGTCTCTGCGGACCCCAACGAGGGTCCGAACCTCTTAACAGGAACCGCAGCGTCTGCTGTGTCCCTGTCTAATCTAAGTGGCACTAACGTGACCGGAATCCTAACCTAGGGCCTGTCCCTGTAGTGCAGCAACCTGTAGTGGCTTGGGGAACTCCTATGGGCCTGCAGGGGTAATGACCTATCCCACTCCCCTAACTACCCAAGTCCCTTCAGCCTCACTAAACGCTAACAGCCAACGTGCTGCGCAACAAGGTGCCTGCCTGCCAGACCTCACAGCACTGACCGCTGTGACTCTGACAAGGCAGCACTCTATACTAAGGGCAGCGTCCCTATCTTGGGCCTCCCTCAGTACTTACCCACTCTACCTAGTGGGGGGTTGGGGCCTACCTGGGGTGTGGGTACCTATGGGGGTGCAGGAGCTGCTCTCACTCCCCGCACCCTTCCTTCCCTCACAGCTCCCTAGCTCCAACTGACAGACCTGAGTGACAGGGTCCCTCTCTCTAGGGCAGTCCCTGGCAACACTCACTATATGGGGGTAACTCAGAGCTATCTCGGGCCCTGGGGGTGCTGGCCTAGTACAGGGAGTCCCTGACTCCTGTACCCTACCTCCTTCCCTTGGCTGCTCCGGTCTCTGACTGATCAACGTGCTGCAAGCCCGCGAATTGTATCTCTTTGCCTCTGCAGAGTTCCTAAGCCCTATTGGCTCCCTGGTGTCACATGGGGTACGCAGAGGCTCATGGGATCTGTAGCCCCTCTCTAGAGCCTTTCCTAACTGGCTACAGCTTCGCGGGCTTTCTCTTCCCTCTCCTGCGCCTGCGCAAGCTTTATGGGGCAGCCTCAACATCTCCCTGCCTTTCTCTGCTCTCGCGCGAGCTATCTGGGGGCCTTTCGCGCTAACGCTACCACTGCGCATGCGCGAACCGGCGCCCTGCTCTATGAGCCGCCGGGGCCGTGGCAACGTGATCGCGGTCTTAGCGATGGCCCGATCGCGTCCCCGGCAACTGGCCTGCACTAGGGGGCAACGCGCTAATCCCTGTTCTGGCCCTACACTCGCGCAGCCACTACACATGCGCGAGGTAAGGGATAATGGCGGCGCCTTCTCCGCCCGGCTCCGAGAGCTCCGGGATCCCCGTGACGCGCGTGCGGCCGGTTGCTGGAAGCTCTACCTGGATCCTTCTCCACACAGTCTTTGTCCCTACATACTGCCGAGGCTTCCACTGAGAAGAGAGAATTGGATAACGTCTCTTTTCTCAAAGTCTCTGTTTCACCTGGCAGGGGGTAACGGGTAGATACCTTACCACTGTGGTGATTCACGGTGGCCAACAGGTCCTCGGGGACGCTGTCAGTTCCCACCTCGGCTGTCTTGGGCCCTGCCCCCGGCACTTCTGGGGCAGTCCACTCACTCGCTGGAAACTCGGGAGCGTTGGATCCCAGTCCTGGGACCATTTGGGCTGGAGCGTACGGGCTCACACTCCGCTCAGGAGCCGTAACTCTGTCTTTCTTCACGGCCACCTCCATCGGAGCCTGTGGGGAGCAAGGGGGTTCCTTACCACTCGGCTGGCTTGCGATGGGTTTCTCTTCTTCTGGCACGATAGGCGGTGGGCACTGGTCCACTCGCACCACAGGACGTTGTAGGGCACACGGGCCCATATCAGGATTCACTGAGATAATTGACTTGATGACTTCACTCGCGTGGTCCGCCGGCAGGCGCATCACCACGAGGGGTTGGTCACTGGAATCACTAAAAGAAGATGGTGGTACAGACACCTTACCCTGTGATTCCTCTGTACCATCGCTGGGGTGGTTCGCCGGTAGGCGCATCGCCACCGATGGGACTTCAACCTTGTCCGCTGGCAACATCACGATCGGATCCTCCGCCAACGTGTTGCTCGGCTCCAGGATTGGCTGATCCGGGTTCTGTGGTTTCTGATCAAGAACCAGGTCTAGAAGGTTCACTTGGGCGCACTGGCCCTCCGAAATGTCTATGAGAAGGGTAGATGGGTTAGTTATACTGACCGGCTCTTCAGGCGGGGGCACAATAGGTTTTAAGAACCAGGCACCGCAATCTCCACATTGAGGCCCCCACGCCAATGCCGCTCTAGAACAGTCACATGTAGGGCTAAAATACTGTATGCTCAGTTCTCCATCCACGGTGCCGGTCTTGAAATCCAGCGGTAGCTGAAATAGGTCGGCTCCTTGGACATAAGCTTTTTGCAGGCATGTGCACATTAATGTAAGGGCTTTCACTCCTGGCACGTGCCAGGACACATACACATTGGGGTGTACTCCCTTACAGTCTGTCTCATCATCATTATCAGAAAACCAAGAGTCTATTTCATTTATGTCGGCCACAGTGCCCTTTTCCTCGGGCTGTCCTGTAGCCGCCAACGGCACGGGTTGCAGAGTCGGTATCCTGCAGCAGCCACATATGCGTCCCCAGGCCAATTTACAAAAGGAGCAGTCACCGTTGTTACAGAAACATTCCAGGCACCCATCCTCGCGTGCGTCTTCCAACCGCCCTTCTATCAGGCACGTCAAAACCTCAAAGTTCATACTGCCCGACGGACTCAATGATTTTATCATACACGGACACAACAAAAAGGATACGGCTCCGGCCTTAGTCTGCCAGAGTCCATATGACGGCGAGCAATTTTCTTTGCACCCAGTACTTTCTTTAATGGAGACAGCAGTTATGGGTGAAGGCTCACGGTGCTTGCTCCCCCTGGTGGAATCTGAAGGAGGGGCAGCACACTCTTTCATGGAGTGACCCTGGCTCTGCACAGTGTCATTCAGTTGGCGGGGGCGGGGCTTAGGGTTTCCCGCCAAACCCGGACAGTTTGCAACAATTTCCCGCTCGGGCGGGAAATCAGCACGTGGCTTCTTCATGGCGAACAAAAATAGCACAATTTAGAAAAAAATGGAACAGGGCACCCCAGGTCGCTCTCAGCAGCGCCTCCAAATGTAACGGGTTTCCCCCCCCCCCAATCGCAGATTACACTGTGTGGGTGCAGGAACATACAAGGTTACTCAGGTGTGGTGCGTTACCTGTTGGCTCACAGGAGGGCTGAGCTTCCGCCACGGGGAACCTGGGGCAATTATACTAGGGGTATTCACTTACGATGCAGCGTCTCCACCTGCGATGGCTCCCACCAGAGGGGGAGTGGTTCCTCGCAGGACAATCACTAATAATCACATACACAGTGGGGTATAATAACTAATGGCTTTACTAACATGCATAACAACTCATCACATTCATAATGACCTGTGTCCCTCTCACGAGGAGACACTTACTGCGACGTCTCGCAGGACGCTCCCCAACACTAGGTGATCCCACCCAGTGTCCAAAGAACCCCCACCCAATGTCCCGCACTCTTGCAGAGGGAACATGGGTGACTGCACAGTCACTAAGTACCTCTAGGCCTGTTGGTGCACATATGATGGTATAATACCTGCCGAGCACTCCGGTGCTCGGGTCAGCAATCTTCACAAAGGCTCAGTTGGCGATGACTCCTTCGACCCTCCAACCGAACTCCTGCACGTGGACCGTCCGGGCGGTCCCTCTCCGGAATAGTCTCTGCGGACCCCAACGAGGGTCCGAACCTCTTAACAGGAACCGCAGCGTCTGCTGTGTCCCTGTCTAATCTAAGTGGCACTAACGTGACAGGAATCCTAACCTAGGGCCTGTCCCTGTAGTGCAGCAACCTGTAGTGGCTTGGGGAACTCCTATGGGCCTGCAGGGGTAATGACCTATCCCACTCCCCTAACTACCCAAGTCCCTTCAGCCTCACTAAACGCTAAAAGCCAACGTGCTGCGCAACAAGGTGCCTGCCTGCCAGACCTCACAGCACTGACCGCTGTGACTCTGACAAGGCAGCACTCTATACTAAGGGCAGCGTCCCTATCTTGGGCCTCCCTCAGTACTTACCCACTCTACCTAGTGGGGGGTTGGGGCCTACCTGGGGTGTGGGTACCTATGGGGGTGCAGGAGCTGCTCTCACTCCCCGCACCCTTCCTTCCCTCACAGCTCCCTAGCTCCAACTGACAGACCTGAGTGACAGGGTCCCTCTCTCTAGGGCAGTCCCTGGCAACACTCACTATATGGGGGTAACTCAGAGCTATCTCGGGCCCTGGGGGTGCTGGCCTAGTACAGGGAGTCCCTGACTCCTGTACCCTACCTCCTTCCCTTGGCTGCTCCGGTCTCTGACTGATCAACGTGCTGCAAGCCCGCGAATTGTATCTCTTTGCCTCTGCAGAGTTCCTAAGCCCTATTGGCTCCCTGGTGTCACATGGGGTACGCAGAGGCTCATGGGATCTGTAGCCCCTCTCTAGAGCCTTTCCTAACTGGCTACAGCTTCGCGGGCTTTCTCTTCCCTCTCCTGCGCCTGCGCAAGCTTTATGGGGCAGCCTCAACATCTCCCTGCCTTTCCCTGCTCTCGCGCGAGCTATCTGGGGGCCTTTCGCGCTAACGCTACCACTGCGCATGCGCGAACCGGCGCCCTGCTCTATGAGCCGCCGGGGCCGTGGCAACGCGATCGCGTCTTAGCGACGGCCCGATCGCGTCCCCGGCAACTGGCCTGCACTAGGGGGCAACGCGCTAATCCCTGTTCTGGCCCTACACTCGCGCAGCCACTACACATGCGCGAGGTAAGGGATAATGGCGGCGCCTTCTCCGCCCGGCTCCGAGAGCTCCGGGATCCCCGTGACGCGCGTGCGGCCTTAGCAACCGGCCGCACGCGTCCCCGGCAACCCCCGAGCCGGGACCTAACCGCCCTCACCTCCCGTATCGCCCGACGAGGCCGCCATTGGACTCGGCGGCACCCGCGATCAGCAGAGAGATGAGGGGGGTGCTGACACTCTGGGGAGACCTGGCTACACGTACATACATTTAAAATATTTTTAAAATCGGGCACAGTACCTCTACTTCTTTAAGTCACATAGCCCACTGCCTGTATATATCTGTGAGAGACACAGTCACATTTTTCTTCTCATAGGGCATAATAAAATATTGTTGCTTGATGCTCTGTAGTACAACTTGTCTAGATTGCATTTTTGTCGGCATGCACAAAGTCTTCAAATTTCCCTGTGGTACGTTAGAGAGACGTGATTAACATGATCGGCAAATTTTTCTTTTTCCAAAGCTGCGCCAACCTTGTCATTCACCTGAGGTACAAATGGACAGATACAAGCTTCTTTTAAACTAGTATTGTGCATGTGCAGAATAAGGAGCCTGGAAAAAAAAATCAGTGGAACGAAGTTTAATTTAATAAAGGTGTAAATGGGGACCCAATCTAGACTGATGTTTACATTCTAAGTGGCCCATGGATGAAAAATAAAATTGTCGTCCCTACATTCTAAATTTAAAATAGTGCTCTTTGGTCCTTACTTAGAAAGCAGTTCATAGCATATTAAGTGCTGGATAAAAAAAAGTCTCCTTTCAAGGAGATGTCCAACAATTTTAAGGCTGGAAAAGTGGCTTTACAATGTATTGAATAGGGTCCTTTTTTTTTTTTTTTAAATAACACGTTTTTGAGTTTTCAAAGAATAGAACAGACAACATTACAGTTCAGGGTCCTTGCTTTTAAGGTAAGTCTTTTCCGCATTCTTTACTGTTCAAAATGTGGGGGGTGGGGGATGGTTCTTAGCATGTTAGAAATCACAGTTGTTTTGAAATCAAACAACCCATAAATATGCCTATGTAACTGCACAGACAATAATTTACTTTCCATATTTCTGTTTTTTATTGATGCTTTGCCTGAGAAGTGGTAGATTTCTTAAATGTTGATGTATGTATGTATGTATATTTGTATTTATATAGCACCCACGGCTGTGCTTAGCACTTTACAAGAGAGACAATATAGCAGATGGAATTATATTACAATAAGTTCAACAAATAAGGTCAGACAATAGGAAAGGAAATCCCTGCCCCAGATAGCTTACTATCTCTAGCCAATATCTCCCCCCCCCCCCCCTAATCGCAGATCAGGTCCCAGAGCTACATATCTAAGTGGTATTACAGAGGCAGGAGGTAAGGGAACAAGTGCAGTAGGCTGCAGTTATTGGTAGGAGTTACTGTGGGTGTGAGACAGTAGCCATGAGTCTAAGCTATTGGAGCACTTTGTTTAAGAAGTGTTTTAAGGTTTGTCTTAAAGGTGGGCAAGGAAGGTACTTGGCGTATACCGAGCATGAGTGAATTTCACAGGTAAGGGGCAGTGAGAGAAAAAGGTTTAAGGCAAGAGAGAGCAGAAGAGGTGAAAGGGGTGTAAAGGAGAGAGTGGTGGGTAAAACGCCAGATACAAGCAGGGGTATAACGAGAGCTCTAAGCTGATACAGTATGCAAGGAGGAGCAAATGATTGGAGAGCCTTGAAGGTAAGGAGGAGACGGTAGTGGGTGATCCGAAACTTGATGGGAAGCCAGGAGCGGAATTTAAGGAGGATATGAGCACACTGTTTTGGGCGAAAGTGAAATTATTCTAGCAGCAGAATTTTGGATAGTTTGCAAAGGAGAAAGTTGTGAGGCAGGGAGGCCTCTTAGCAGTATGATACAATAATCCAGATAGGAGAGGTTAAGGGCATGGGAGGTGGGAAGAGAAGGATGGGAGGTGGGAGAGAGAGCAGAGTTAAAACCGGAGGGGAGTGATTTATTGTGCAGAAAATCAACCGGAGTGTAAGATTTCTTCAAAAGGCATTTAGAGGAGCGAGTACAGGTGCGAAGTAAAGTGGATAAAACAAAATAGAGCACATCGTAAAAACAGAAAATATCACTGGGACCAAAAAAGTATTAAAAAATTATCAATGTATTATATCACATTATGCATCTCATTCCTCATTCGGACAAGTTGCCATGACAACGTGAATACACAATAGGTGGACAACAGATATGTACGATCCAGAATGGCGGCTTGACACGCAAATCCACCTAGAGACACATTTCCTGGATTGGCTGAGACGTGATACACGCCCCCGACAGCCCAGTACTTAAAGCAGGGAGGAGATCAAAGTAGTCACTCCCATTGCCCTGACGAAGCGCCCACGAGCGTGAAACGTACGTCGCTACGTGATGACGCACTTCCGGTGACGTCATCCGGAAGCATAGAGAACCGGGAAGCGAGCAAACGAATTTAAGAGACTATCAGGTCGTATACTTCCATGAGGGGGCTGATTATTATTGTGTAAAATCAATCGTGTTCGGGTATAGATACTTGCTAACGGCCTAAATAAGTCCCAAGTACTAAGATCTACCTGTTTAGAGTGGAGGCGGCGCCACGGTACTCAGAGTGACGCGCTGACTTGAGCCTTAGGGACTTAGAGGCACGATTTGAATTGCAAATCAGCGAAACCACAAGGTTACTGAGACTGTGTCCCTGGTATACGGTATGTGAACGCAGGGTATCATATATATTAGGGCACACAGATCACCTTGTCTGCACACCACATATGGTGACGTCACCCAATGACTATATAGTCTTATGTAATTCTACCATAGGGGACACACTACATTGCAGATACCTTCTATACTCATGGACTCCCATGTATATCATATAGGCTATAAGCTGTACTCGTAATTAATAGAGGATAATTCTGGGGAGTCTTTCAAGTAGTGTATATATATTATACACACTATCCTGATCACATTTAGAGTCTTGATTGCTCGGGTAACAATACCAGCACTTATTCCCCACCCCCCTCTTTGTGTTTTCCTGGAGCCACATAGTGGTATTTTAAACCATAAGGTTTTTGTATATATGTTCAATAAATATGATTTTAAAATGTTTATGTATGGCTATGGAGGTAACTCCAAGGATTAAATTTTTCCTAGCCTAGCATTTCTGGTTTAGCGAGTGCAAATAGGATTCTTTTGGGCCACTGCTGTGACCTTTCACCTTATTCAATGTATTATATCATAAGCAAACATACTGTAATCCACAGGAGCTGTGGACACCATAAGTCTAATACCTTTCGCACATGAACAGTTAAAACAAAACCCCACTCTCTGTGGGTATGAATAATCTTTCCCCTAAGGGAATATGACTAAAATATAATTTAATAAATTGTTTTTAAAACATGAAAGCATATTCAAAGGCATGAATAAAAAATCAAACAAGTGTCATGATAAAGCCATGAAAATATTCAGTATTTTAATAATCTGGCACACAAGCAGTTAACTTGAGTTACAAGCTACAACTTAAAAATACATGTATTTTTTATTGGGGTCAGGACCTGGCCTGGTTTTCTGTGTTTGTCTAGGAGTGGGGTTATCTGATAACAACCTTCTCTGGGATGATGGGGGGGGGGGGGTTAGCGCCGACGCCACTCCCATCACCTCACAACCCTCAAGGGCGACGCAGCAGCCCCACCACCCGTGCGTCACTGTCTGTGTGGGTGAGTTAGTGATTGGGTGGGTGGTTGAGTTAGTTAGTTAGTTAGTGACGTGGTGGGTGGTTGAGTTAGTTAGTTAGTTAGTGACTGGGTGGGTTATTTTGTGACTTATTTAGTGGGTGGATTATTTAGTGACTGGGTGGGTGGGTGGATTATTTAGTGACTTTATTTAGTGACTGGGTGGGTTTATTTAGTGACTGGGTGGGTGGTTTATTTAGTGACTTATATTTAGTGACTGGGTGGGTGGGTGACTTTATTTAGTGACTTTATTTAGTGACTGGGTGGGTGGGTTATTTAGTGACTTTATTTAGTGACTGGGTGGGTGGGTATATTTAGTTATTGGTTGGGTGGTTTATTTAGTGACTTTTATTTAGTGACTGGGTGGGTGGGAGGTTTATTTAGTGACTTTTATTTAGTGACTTTATTTAGTGACTGGGTGGTTGGGTGGGTTATTTAGTGACTGGATGGGTGGTGGGTGGGTTATTTAGGGACTGGGTGGGTGGGTTATTTAGTGACTGGGTAGGCGGGTTATTTAGTGACTTTATTTAGTGACTGGGTGAGTGGGTTATTTAGTGACTTTTATTTAGTTACTGGGTGGGTGGGTTATTTAGTGACTGGGCGGGTGGGCGGGTGGGTTATTTAGTGACTGGGCTCATTTAGTGACTGGGCGGGTGGGTGAGTTGTTTTATTTAGTGACTGGGTTTAATTAGTGACTTTGGGTTATTTAGTGACTGGGTGGGTTATTTAGTGACTTATTTAGTGACTTATTTAGTGACTGGGTGGGTGGGTTATTTAGTGACTGGGTGGGTGGGTTATTTAGTGACTGGGTGGGTTATTTAGTGACTGGGTGGGTTATTTAGTGACTGGGTGGGTGGGTAGACATCTCCCCCTACCCCCGCCCCCCGCAGCCCCCATACCTCAGACGAGGCCTTAAGATAGCGGGCAGGCAGGCCTGCATTTCCCCCCTGCATCTTACCCCCCCCCCGCGCGGCGGCATGAAGCTAGTGGGCGGTCAGGCCGGCACCCCCCCCACCTCATGCGGCGGCTTTGGGGGCATGAAGATAGCGGGCGGGACGCCATTCCCTCGCACTCCCCCCCCAATACCTCACGTGGCTGCGGCGGCATGAAGATAGCGGGCGGGCGACAATCAGCCCCGCCGCGGCCGCCACTGCCCTGATCCTACCGCCGGCATGTCCCGCAGTGCGCGGCCAAGCAGGGTTGCAGGCTGTGAGGAGGGAGAGAAGGAGGCGGGAGAGGGTGGTGGGGCTGCTGCGTCGCCCTTGAGTGTTGAGAGGTGATGGGAGCGGCGGCGGCGGTGCTAACCCCCTCCACCCCCCGCACGGCCAAGCAGCGTTAAGGGCGCCACGAGGGGAGGTGAGTTGCGGGTGAGGGGGGGTGATGGAGGGGTGGGGAAGCCAGCGGGGAGGTGAAGTTTGGGTGATGGTGGGGGGGGCGGACCCAGCGGGCCAGGCCTCGGGGTGAGGAAGAGGAGAGTAGGCCGGTGGTTGTGTGTGTGTGTCCAGCTAAGCAAGGCAGTCAATGAGAGGCATGCGGGGGTGGGTCCGGGCCACGGACCAATCTGATTGGCCTGAGGCGGAGTGACGGGCCAAAGGACCAATGTGATTGCCCCTAGACAAAGCCAACATACAATGTTTTCAAAAATATATATATAGATTAGCTAATTGATCGATCGATCCGTTCTCCTGTGATCGATCAGCGAAGGTTCGGCTCGGGGTTCACTAAATTTCGTGCAGCAGAAGAGGACCAAAGATGCAAAGTTCTGTGGGGAAAATCATGTGACCAGGCAGGTGTGTGCCAGAGCCTGTTTCAGAAAAGGAAGGGGATGTGACTTTGTAAATGGTTGTTTAAGAAACAAAAAAGGCTTGTTACATTATAATACATTACAAATGTCATGTAGAGTTGATTTAAAAAAAATATTTTGTCATAGTACAGAACTGATTAATTAAGGAAAAACACACATGAAGGATATTGCTTGGTCTGCAGCTTTAAAGAACTGCTGCCTGTTCTAACTATATCATCCTTGTCCTAGAATAGTTAATTCCTCTGATTTCACAGTAGTTGAGGGGTGGTTGTTGGAAGGGGATTATTGAAATATAACATATCTAATTTAAATTCCCTTAAAAATTGTGTTTGTTTTACCTATTAATCTATATGTATCCATGGATGTGTTTTGTACTTTGTAATGTTTTGGAGGGTTATTAATCCTGTTTCTGGAAAGTTAGACTTCCCCTTGGAAACCTGGATACTTGGACGGTTCCATGTACCCTGTGGCTGGAGCTCCGGTCTGTTTTTTATTTGATTAGTCTATAGGCTCCAGCTCTATCCAACAACCTATACAATAGCTATGTTGAAATAGCAATATAATCACTTTTCATACGGTGCTTTTCTCTCAATGGGATTCAAAACATATCACAATTTCACTACAGCATGTTCAACTTATAAATACTTTACAGAAATTGGTAGAAAAGGATTTAGAATCCCTAGCACTAGGGAGACCAAGAGCTTTACTTCAAATTTCAATATAGATTCAGACCCAACCAACTCCTTTTCAGAAGGAACTTCTTGCAATACTGGAGGAAGGTTCAGCCCTTCCCATAAAGAGAATGAATACATGTATAGGTATTCTCCTATCATCCCATTCTACTTTTTTTCATTCATATTTTATTTTAGGAACTATAATTCTTTTGTTACAGCAGAATTACTTTCTTTTTGATGGGTCCTTTTACCTCCAGACATGTGCAACAACTATATGAGCAGTACTATATTTGCCCCTTCCTATACAAACCTACTATATTTATCGGTTGGTCGGAGGAATCCCACATGTTTGGAGATGGGGATAAAATTGTGTTTTACCAGCTTTACATTGATGATCTTTTTATGGTCTAACATGGTGATCTAGATTCCTTACATTATTTTTCCAAATATTTGAATGGCAGTGATCTGACATTTACTATGAATTTTCACACGAACATATTGAATTTTTGAATCTATACTTGTCTATTGGTATTGCTCTACCGATAAAAAAATGTATCAAAATAAAACCCGATTATGCTGACGGTGTATGCAGTGCTGTATATAGAATCTTTCAGGCACAATGTGTTGCTGTTTTGTAAAGGTTACAATCTCATCTTTATGCCTGTGACACAAGGAGATAATGTGACTTGCCCAAGGTCCCAAGAGCTAAGAACGGGATTGAAAGTAGGCTTCCCTGTTTCACAGTCAGTGCCTTTACTCACGGAGCCACTCCTTCAGCCCAATCAGGACTTTGTGGGGGAAATGCATCAAGCACCGGTACGGGTTATCGCACTTGTTCCGGCATTAACTCCCAATCAAGTCAATGGGAGTTAACACCAAGAACGGGTACAGTGACCCATACCAGCATAAGCCCCTATATTATTTGAATATGGGTTATAATAGTGATGGTTTAGAAAGGGATTTTTTTAGGGCACATTTTATACAGAAAGTCTCAATCTCTTCCCCCCCCCCCCCCAAATAAATGTAGCCATGCCATCTATGGCTACTATTCTGCCCTTGTACTGGCAGTAAACCCTGGTACAATCAGGTGGCCAGTAGTTCCCCTCCGAGGAGCTGCACTTGAGTGACAGCGGGAGGCGGTGACATCAAGCTTGGGCATGACCAATCATGAGACAGACTTGGTGTCCTCCTCCTGGCAGTACTTACGAGCAATGCCACCCCAAATTCAGTAGTGCCTTCCCCCACTTGAGGAAGGCAGGTCACATTAGAGAGGCTGATTATTGGGCCTTCTCTAGTCCTCTTCCTTCCAGGGGAGAGTGAGTGTGGACCATACCTCTGCCTCTTCTATGGAGGCGGGGAAGAGCTAGGACGGCTGCGGGTGCCCTTGGCCTGTAGTGCTATCAGGGACCATCCTTCCGTGGGTAGCTGATAGCTACTGCATTGGGCAGAACCCTGCCGTATACTGTGCTGTACAGAAGAGATAATAAACCGTTCCTGTTGTTATAACTCCTGTTTGGTGTGTGACCTTACTGGGGGGAGTGGTTATTGTTCTACTGTGGGAGATCACCTTCAGTTCCCTGGAGCCTATGGCAGACGGAGGCGCTGCACTGCTAAAGAATATGTAGGGTATGCACCCCAGAAGCCTAATCCTGTGTCTCCACTACGACTGGCAGACGACTTAGCCCACCTGTTACCAGCAAGTATCATGCACCACATATGTAGTAATGGCCAAATCTCCCACCGGGTGGGGGAAACACTGTTACATAAAATAATAATATAGAATATGCTCAAGACAAATGAGGATTTATTGATTTATGTTTTTTCACTGTTTAAGATAGTAAGGTCATAGAAACTATTATACATAAGCATTGGCGTATCTTGACACTTGACTCAGACCTCACAGATGTGAACTTTGCAGGGCCAAAATGTAAATACAGTAAGGCCTTAACTTTGGGTAATATATTGTCACTACGTTTGTATCAGTGGGATAAACCATATCAGACATACCGTATAGTCGGCCGTTACCCTAAAGATAGGGTCAGTAGTGCGGTGACCGACACGAGTTTTATACGAGTTCTTCTTACATTTATTGCCAAACGGATCACTTTATTTATGTACTGTATTACAATGCAGTTGTAATCAACAGTATGGTGTTGCAGGTTCCGATTCACCTCCATTTTGTTTCCCCCAGCAGGATATATCTTAACAGGGGCACCTTTGGATGTAAGAATCTATGGAAATAAGGGGTACCCAGAGCTGAAATGAACGTGGTAAATATTGTATATTAGGGATGTTCTTTTAGGATAAAATATAGTTATGGGGTGGCTAACTCCTGTCCTCAAAGGCCACCAAAGGTTGGGTTTTAAGGATATCCCTGCTTCAGCACTGATTGAGCCATCTATGCTGAAGCAGAGACCTCCTTAAAACCTGGACTGTTGGTGGTCCTTGAGGACTGGAGTTTGCTACCCCTGGTGTAGTTATACTCACCCAGGGTGGGGTTTGGTCTTAACTGTCCTTGATAAAGCAATGTTTGCAGTAGATGTGAAACTTGTTACACTTGTTGGTTCCACTGGCCACATGGACTATGTTTGCTTGTGATATAAGACGTTCATCATTTTTTAATACTTTTTGGTTGCAATGTTATTTTTCCTTTGTGTTGTGATTTTTTTTTCACTTTGGAAACGTATTTTAACATGATTGTTTCATATATAACTGCTTTTGATCTATACAGTTAATAACAATTTCTGATTGATTTAAAAAAAACATAATAATGTAAGAGTTAGAAGAAAACTCGTGTTTTTTTTCAAACATTGCTTTACAAATCCTAATTATAGTTATATTTTGTACATATTAATAATATATTTTTGCTCAGAATAATTAACACACCTTTGGGTCAATCTTAAAGATTAATTTGCACATTCTTAATTTATTCAGAACATATTTTTTACCGCACAGGGCAATGCTATATTATGTTTTTCTACAACTGTTTTACCTTAACAGTTTTTGTAGGGTCTGCATAATTAACACATAGAAACAAAAAATGGTTTTCATAAAAATGAGGTTTTTAAAAGTAAGGGGGCTATGCACTAAGCAGTGATAAGTCGTTTTAAGAGCGCAAAGTGCTCTTAGAACGTGAAGTTCCGCCGAGCGCTATTCACTAAGCCGCGCTAACAGGCACTTTGCGCTCTAAAACGGACTTTTTCTTGAAATTTTTTCAAAGTCCAACTTTGCTCGTACGATGAGCTGTTTACGCTGAATCCTGCCCTTCTGCGGGATTCACTAAGCAACGCAAACTGATCGTACGTGAAAGTTGCGCTGAATAAAGCTCACCAGCTAAAGGCTGGAGATAAAAAAGCAGGACTTAGAAAAAAATCTTTGTTTACCTTTTTGCATGCGCAACACCCATACAACAGGACGGCGGGTGTCCCCGGCTCACCAAGCGGGGGTCCCCGCGGGAGTCCCGGGGTACCCGCGAGCCTGAGGTAACAATGTTGCGCCTCCAAAAATAATAAACAATATTAATAACTAAATACACCCCCCTCACACATACAGCACAGTAATGGGCAAAATTACTATTATCCACATATGGATAATAATGCATTTGCCCATTGTAAATACATATAACTTTCAATAAATACAGTAAAAACATATTATACTTACCTTTTACAGGCACCCATGATGAAGGCCGTCTTCATCCTCATCTTCATCCTGCCCATGCCCCCTCCGATGCTGCAAGACATACACAAGAATAAAAACATCCAATGTAATGTCCCCTAACCCCTTAATCACCATAGCGGTTATTAACCGCTACAGGCATTAAGGGGTTAACCCACCCTCACCCACCACTCGGGAGGCCTACATACCCTCCCCCACTAACCCCCCACCCGTGAGGCCTAACCACCCTCACCCACTACCCACAAGGGAGGCCTACCCACATACCCTTGGGGCCAATACCCCATCCCTCCCCCCCCAGTACCCACAATAAAAACAATACACAGCCCCACAATAAACATCAATCTATTTATTAAATACATAACCCACCCCCTGTGCTCCCCCATAATTACATGATATATTCTTTTACATACAGGGTTCATACCCCAGGCCCACGCGAGTCCCTGGTGGGCCCGGCGGGTCACCTCACAGACCTACAGGTTACCAGCAACTTGTTTCATAAGGTTCTGGAGGCCTGTTGGTGGGTCCCGCCAGGCACCATGGCCCACCAGGTGGTCTCGGCGGGTCACCGGGGGCCACAATTGGGTCCCCACGGTAGGCCCGCGGATGTCTGGGAGCCCCGGGTCAGACCCACAGGTGTCTGAGGGGCCTCGGGTGGTTCCGACGGGGGTCTTGGGACCCACGGGTGCTCACTACGGGTCCGCGGTGCCCCCACAGATGTGGGGCCACCGGTTCTTCCCCGCAGGTGTCACCCGTGGACCACGCAGCCTGGTACCCGTGAGATACTCGAGGATACCTCAGGTGGTCTCCAGAAGACTAACGCAGAACCAAGGAACCAACCCTGAATGTAAAATAAAGAAACCTGACCTATACATAAATACATACACCCCTCCCCCCCCCCCAACACATACAGTACAATAATGTGCCAAATAACTGTTATCCAGATATGGATAATAGATTATTTGCCCATTATTAAACACATAAAACATGCATAAATCAAAACATGAATTTTTAATCTTAAAATCACCATATTGCATGTTAAAATAAATCCAGCAGCCATTGTGAATATAAACCAACAAACCAGCAGCTACACAAATGTATATGAAATGTCACATAATTGCATTGAGTGTGTACATGATGCAATTAATCTGTGCATCATGTAACACTATGCAAAATATATGTAACAATAAAATACAATATGAACAATGTCCCCTAACCAGCAATGCCATCATGAAAATCAAATATAAACTAAGCAACATCAATACAATTAGCATCAATCAATTAATCCATTTCCTCAAACAATTACAATACAATACAAATCAATTATACAATTCCTTATTCAATTCCTAAAGCCAAACCATTGCCAAAACAATTCTAATTTAACGTAACCACCATCATTCTAATCTAAGTACCATAAACATGCATAAATCAAAACATGAATTTTTAATCTTAAAATCACCATATTGCATGTTAAAATAAATCCAGCAGCCATTGTGAATATAAACCAACAAACCAGCAGCTACACAAATGTATATGAAATGTCACATAATTGCATTGAGTGTGTACATGATGCAATTAATCTGTGCATCATGTAACACTATGCAAAATATATGTAACAATAAAATACAATATGAACAATGTCCCCTAACCAGCAATGCCATCATGAAAATCAAATATAAACTAAGCAACATCAATACAATTAGCATCAATCAATTAATCCATTTCCTCAAACAATTACAATACAATACAAATCAATTATACAATTCCTTATTCAATTCCTAAAGCCAAACCATTGCCAAAACAATTCTAATTTAACGTAACCACCATCATTCTAATCTAAGTACCATAAAGAAGCCATTACAATTAACCTGTAACTAAATACAAATTACATTATTCACAACAATGACAAAATAAAGCTGATAAATACATTAGCCATATATGAAAAGAACATAAACATTAGCAAAACAATCAATTATTATCCCTGTATGTCTATCCATATAGATAGATATACATAAAATACAGGGGCAATAATACAGCATAAAAAACAACGCATTTCCATACAAAATTCACATACAATACACCCATTCAGTGTCCGTGAATGTAAAAACATAGGTACATAGCTACATTCACGGGCATTAAATGGGACTGAAAAAATAAAAGACATGAATGAAAAATCAAAAAAACCTGTAAAAGTAAAAATAATAAACTTTTCTTTTGTTTACACATCATTAGATGTCCACTCACCGAAATCCAAGCGACCCGGAAGCACAGGAACCAATCCACAGGTAAACTAAAATATAAAAGGTTAAGGCCAGCCATTGCTCCGACCAGTTAAGATGGATACTCAGGTTTTCAGTTTTAGTATCCATCTCATTGCGGCTAAAATGGCAGACTTGTGTGATACTATGTGCTCTCTAACAGTTGTTTCCCCCATGCATATACCGGTATAATGTAATGTACTATACTTAACCAGCAGGCACACAAAAGGAACTGGTTCCAGCCCCAACTGATGCAGTTCCCAGTGGTCAGTTTGAATTTCTCACTCTCCTATAGCACTGTCATCACCCATGGCCCTGATTGGAGTCTCACGGGCAAGCCCTCGCTCTGTGTTTGGCCGATGTAGCATCCGTACTGTGATTAGTCCGCATGTAGCATCCATGCAATGAGTGGTCGACAGCCCTCCTCCATAGTTTCAGATAGAGGTCATGGTTTTTGCCTGAGACACCGAAGCGAGGTTCGGTCGTGTAGACAAGCAGGACAGTTGAACTTGCTATTGTTATTGTTATTGTTCGAATAGCATCCCTGAGGCCTTGAAAGACCAGAACCCTGCGAAGAGTGGAAGCTGACCTGGGTAAGCTTATTGAAGCAGCACCCATCATCTAGTTACTAGAATTACCCCCATAGCCCCTTTTTTGGTGACTTGCACTGTAATCTTGTATTGTGTTGTGCCTGTTGACTCCTGTCAAAATAAACCTGTTTGTTTAACTCCTTCGTTCTGTCTGGTGAATACGATCCGGTGTGAATTGTCCTGGTCTTCCATGACAACCATTAAGTGCTACTAAGAGGTTCATATTTAAATCAAACTACACTACCTACCCTTCTTACAAAACTTACTTATAGAAAAATTATTTGCTATCAACAGAGGATTCAGGGCTTCGGGTCAAGTTGAGGATCTCACATCACAGGCATATTGATGGGCCGAATTACAAATATCCCATTGGTCCGATGCAGTACAAATAGACCAATGGGATTGAATTTACTTTTTTTGTGGATTTTTTTAGTTATTGTTTTTGGGACATCAGGCCTTGGATTCATTTTCTGGTTTTGTTTTTGGGGGCCATCAGGCCTTTGATTGTTTTTTGTGTCTTTTTTTAATGGTTGGGCATCAGTCCATTTGTTTGGCTTGGATCCAGGGGCAGCATTTATTGGGGCAAGAGTCATGGGGGGGCCACTTAGAGGTTTACATTTCTGATTTAAAGTTCACTTCAACCTGTCGATGAAGTGACAATGAGTATTCTCATTAATATTTGTTACAACTGGAGTGAAGAATATTAAAATTGACATAGTACATGTAACATTATATCAACACTGCACTCTAAAAGTTAAACTTGTCATAAACAACAAAAAGTAAAATGCTGTTACCTGCAAATGTAAATGTAAGTATAACTGAGAACATAACAGTCCTTTGGTTGTAGTCCACTCAAAGGTACAGCTCCTGCTGTTTCGTGTTCTATGTCACAATTGAAACGTAACTGTAACCACGAGGAGAGATATCCACACAGCACCTGATGTCATCAATCACAGGAGGAGACGCTTCTCCTCCATTACGGAGGCTCATATGGATGAGGGCTTCACATCTGGTTCTTTTCATTAAATTTTTCTTTCAGATCATGTGACCCCACAGCCAAAGATAAAGATAATCAGTGAACCTGGCTGCATGAAGGGAAATCCCCTTGGGAGTGAAAAGACTGACGTCCTGCCCCAGAATCAACTGAGCTGCAGCAGCAGAGGGAAGCAAGCACCTGAATCTACAGCTAACACCTGCCGAGTGGTAAACAGTGTGATACATACTACCTGCCTTTTACCAACTTTTTTCATGTACGCAGATATATTACCCCCTTTTTAATTCTATAATATATTGTTGAATTTGCTTCACTATTTGGCGTTGTGCGCTGTTTTCTTTTGTTTCCATTCTCTTAGTGTGTGTGGGGTGCTGAGCCACCCCTGCGTTTACAGCTGCAGACGCCATTATCCCCAACACGGTTATGTGGCACTTATTATTTAATGTTTAATTATCTCACTGTGGGAGTTGTGGTTTAATTTTTAAAAAAAATTTTTTATCACTAAATTGATGGTATAGTCACTGCACTGTATATATTTATACATTTAAACTTTATAGGTAGTTAGGTAGTAGCGCACAGTTTTGTTTTTTGTGTATAGTGTAGCCATGTCTGGTTTTGGCTACCAGTCGGCCCTCCCTGACATGCAAGCCCTGGTAACCGTGCAGGCAGGGTCAGGACCAATCCTGGGATTTTCCCCACAGTAAGCAGCTTCCTTGAGTGATAGGGAGGAGGTGGCTATGGCCTGTGCTCTTCCCAATCCTGGGCTCAGACCTTGGACCTTCTCCCCCCCTTCCCCTTTGGTACTTAAGGGACTGCACGCCTAACTTTAGGGTGTTTGTCTCTCCCCCTGAGAGAGACTGGTAGTCATGCAGAGGTGTGCAAGGATCTGGCAACTACTGTCCGCTCTCCTTGGGGCAGTGGGGAATGATTACCTATACCTCTGACTCTATTAGGGAGAGTCAGGCAAGAGGTGGGACTGCCCTTGGTGCCCTTGGCCAGGGGTGGATGTCCAGGGACGACCCTAAGGCTGGTTGTACTGTGGAGAGAGAGACTGTTATGCTGTGTATGCAGAGAAAAGGAATAAAGTGTTCCAGTTGTTCAAATATACTCCTGCCTAGTGTGCAATCTATCTGGGGGGGAGTAGAGTAAGTCAGGGGTGCGCAAAGTTTTGCAGTGCACACCCCTGCCTGCTCTCCTCTGAGCCTCCTTCCCCCCCTGATCGACCCCGGCATCAAATGAGGTGCGGGGTCATGTGACATCACTTCACCATGGTAACGTGACATCACGTGACCCTGCGGCATCATTTGACGCCGGGTTACTAGGACATAACTATATGGTAAAAATGTAAGATTACCCTCCCCCATTTAATCGCAATGTGGCAATAAACTAGAAACTATCGGTGGCGTTAATTACTGCAATATTGATGTCTTCGTCATTAGATTGCGGTAAAACCACCCAAGATTTTTTATTGACCGGGTGTGATATGATGACTCTAGGCCATTGTATTTTCCGAACCTGACTCCCTATAATTGGGACAATCCAGCTACATTTAGGAAAGTTGGAACCCCTTCACAAGTTTATAATATTGAACTGGCCTGATTTTACAACCCCAGTACTACATACACTACCGACACACTTAATCCGAGCAGGGCTAGTTCCGCAAGCCGGGGGATGCCCCGGCTTGCTAGCCCCACTCCCTCGGCGTGCCGCGCATCACCGATGCGCGGTCACGCATCATCGGGTGCCAGCGCCCCCTGCACGCGCGTCCAGGGCTCCCCGAGGGAGCCCTGGTGTCCCGCGATGTGGGGGACGGCGGCAGGGGGTTCCGGGGGACCCGGCGGACCCGGCAGCGGGAGGAAGAGCGCCCCGATCGGAGGGCGCTCTTCCGCTGCTTCGGCGCGCGCCTGGCACCCTCCGGCGCGCGCCAGGTTACTGCTGCGGCCGAGAACGGGCAAATGCTCGAATAAACTCGGCCGCAGCAGTACAATACTGACCAAAAAAAGTCATCAACATTTTCATTTACTTTTTTTGCTTTAGCATTACAGCCACATTTTTTATTTGTGGGGGAATTATATAAAACAATGTTTTATACAGTAGTTCCTCTTAAAAAAGGCAGTTTGCAACCTGTACAGCTACTGAACTGCTGTAGCGTTCCTTCATCTGTTACATACGAGCCCGTGTTGACATTTATTGCACATTCTGTGGCATGTGCCTTTATGCCATTGATAATTATTCTATGTGACGGGAGCTTTGTGACAGGCTATTAATAATACACAAAAAAAAAATATATATATATATATAACTGGGTTGAACTGGTACGATACTTAGATATGATAAAATATTATTTATTCCTTGATAAAAGTGAACACACGAGATATACAAACAACAGGCAAAATATAGACACTTACTTAAAGATTATGACAAGAAAGCCATCAGGATAAAGGATGGGCCATTTCTTCCATATTTCAGTTGACATCAGAGCAAGACTTGCAGCTCATGAATGAAGACTCATGCATGAAGACATGCAGACATGAAAACATCAAGCACTATACATGAAGACATGAGGAACTTTGCATGAAGACAATGAGTAAGGGCTGACTCTGGCTTATATACCATTTTAACTCTTCTCTTACAATCAAGTGCCGCGCTGTCTAGGAAAAATCCTTTTGAAGCTTTTTGAAGCAGATTTTTGACTTCCATTGTTTAGTGTGAAGTATCACACTTAAACTAGTCAGTTCCTGGGCCCAGCATAAACAATTAGGCAATTAGCCTTTGATCACCTGGCTTTGTAAATCCTGGCAGGATGTTCTTCCTGCCTATTAACATAACAGTGGAGTCTGCAGTTTCCAGAACAAAACCAAAATTCCATATACACTGTAAATAACTTCATAACTTCAGTTCAAAAATACTTACTGGCACGCGAGACATATTAATACATTCCGTCATGCATGACGCTCCCAATGAGACTAAATATTACAGTGTAATATTAAAATTAAGAGAGATATTAATATATGTCTCTTAGTATCTGTTAAACCTCAGGTGTCTCTATTCGTTAGTTGGGGCTTGGTCCCACGAATACACATATGTAACTCTTAGCATGTTCAGCCGAGGACATCTCATAATATTCTTATATTTAATAAGGTCACCCATTCTGATTTCTCCTTGGGTAACCGCCCCCTGGCCCTCATCAATGAATCCTTTCAAGCAGGGACCCCTGGGTAGTGGACATTTGTCACCTGGTGTTAGATTTCACACCCAATGCCCCAGACCTCCTGAATCAGAGGCGTTTGTAAGTGTGAGTTATAATGCTCACAACCCACTCTAGCTTCCTGCAAACAGGTAGAATCCTGAGCTTTTGATCAGGGCTGTTTCCTAACCATTTGGTCGCTCTCCTGACCATTTGCATTTAGTAGACAGGCATCTTTGAGGGTAATTTAAACAAAGGGCTAGAATCACTGTTTTAACATTAACCCTTTCCCTCCCGCAGCAACCCTAGTGTATGTGTGGGTGCAAACACTAGGATAACACAATACAGTTACACAGGGGAATAAGCATTTGGATATTGAAGCGAGGTAAAAACACATTACTGGACCTCAGTCCAGTTAACCCCTTGCTTCCCAGGTGAGGGTAGAGGGTGGCCAATTGGGGGGTAACCCCTTTAATCCCGGGCCAAATCCTCCCCATCGTCACATTCTAACTTTTTTTTTTTTTTTAAACCATATTATAATGGTTGCGTGTGTAACTTGGTTAAGCTTTTTCATTTTTCTGCATCTCCAGTATCGCTTTGTAAGAGATAGTGGTTCTGTGACTGACACTTTTGGAGGTTACAAAACATCTATTTAACTCTGTAGAGTACGTACTGAAATGTATTCTTGCTGTATCATGCTTTACTACGCATCAGTGCTGCAAGGATGATGCCAGTTTGTTGTGATGTCATAAAAGACCAATAATAATGTCAAAAACTGCATACGTAAGCATCAGCATAAAGCATATCGTTAATAATACAGAGCAGAATAAATATACATTTCAGCAATGGGGAAAGTACATCATTTGTTTTCATAATCATAAATGCAAACCTGTGCTGAAGCAGGGATATCCTTAAAACCTGACCTTTTGGTGGCCCTTGAGGTTGCTTTCTATTTCCCCTTCAAAACAATAGTTCAACTGCAGCCCTGTTGCAGCAACATTGTACTTTATTTTCTTGCACATCATATTAGCATCATTATCTACATTTGCAGCAATCATTTTTCCTACAGTCTCTATTAATATAAAACATATATCTAATCCAGCTTTAATGCACGCATCTTTATTATTTTTTTTTTACAAGTGGGTGGTTATGCCCGCACTCAAAGATAATTTACTGAAAGCCCTAGATCAATACAGCTGGCTTCAGCAGTATTCATCATTCTGATGCCCAGAAGCATTGTGGCATGTTTTAATCTGTGGAGAAGAAAAGCAAAGTAGGGCAGCAGAGATTATGAGAGGTTGAACAAATTAGCCTAATTTTTCATATGTATGAAATCCTGACCTTGATAATGCTCGGGTGGTTACATAAGCTTTTTACGGCAATTTGAATAGTAGAAAGAAACAAAATGTTTACAGGGACACTAATGTTAAAGGGAATGTTTAGGGAAAATATTTTAACCCCATCCTCCCTAAAAAGGTACATAACTGTTGAAGTATTACTATTATCTTAAAAATACCCCAAAACACCATCTACCGTATTTAGAGAGCCTGCAATTTAACGCAGATATGCTTCTAGTATAACACATTTTTTACACTATTTTTATATGTATATAGCCCTGTTTCCCTCCCTCTGGGAGATCTACATGCTGATACTTTTTTTTTTTTTTAATGTTTTACCAGGAAGTAAATAAAAATAGATGTTCCAGGGCATTTGTCAAAAAAGAGAATTTATTCAATCAATCATTAAACACAACGTTTCAACCAACTGTGTGGTCTTTTTCCCTTGAAAAAGACCACACAGTTGTTTGAAACGTTGTGTTTAATGATTGATTGAATAAATTCTCTTTTTTTGACAAATCCGTAGTGCCCTGGAACATCTATTTTTACATAGTTCTTGGAGTTTTTCCAGACAGGTACCCCCTGTACGAGGAGCACCGGTAACTGCAAGTATATTTACTTTCATGTTGTGCAGCATTATACAGTATCTCTTATGCATTATTACCAGGAAGTAATACATTGAGAGTTACCGCTCGTTTTCAAGTATGTCCTGGGCACAGAGTTATAAAAAATACATGGTTACATTAAAAGAACAGGGTTACAGACATTTCATGGACAGATAGAGTTGAAAAATTGGGTACAGGGGATAAAGGGCTTATGAGTTTCATATTGAAATAGAGCAGCTTTAACATCACCGAACACAGTGTACGGCAGCAAACGGCTCACACCCTTTAGCTGCCCTTCGGCTGTGCCAAAGGCTGCCCGCCTTTGGGGCAACGCAGATGTACACTGGGGTGGTTGAGATTGAATCTGTTGCATCTGTGAACAAAATGATTTTTGTGGCCTCTTTGCTCATTAACATTCCAGTGGGTGGGGTTGACGTTCCACAAATACAAGCACACGTTAACCCTTAGCACGCTGGTCCTGTGCAGATGGGAGCACTTCCTGGGGAGTCCCATCAGGCTGTCCACCTTTGGGGCTGCGCAGATGTGCACTGGGGTGGTTGAGATTGAATCTGTTGCATCTGTGAACAAAAAGATCTTTGTGTCCTCTTGGCTAATTAACATTCCAGTGGGTGGGGTTGACGTTCCACAAAGAACAAGCACATGTTAACCCTTAGCACGCTGGTCCTGTGCAGAGGGAGCAGTTCTTGGGGGGCCCTCATCAGGCTGTGCGCCTTTGGGGCAGCGCAAATGTACACTGGGGTGGTTGAGATTGAATCTGTTGCATCTGTGAACAAAAAGATCTTTGTGTCCTCTTGGCTCATTAACATTCCAGTGGGTGGGGTTGACGTTCCACAAAGAACAAGCACATGTTAACCCATACAAGTGGAGCATAAGGGGGGTCAATGGCCCATAGATTAACCTATTAATGTCTTGAACTTACTAGGAGCTTACATAACACATGCACTATGGGGGAAAGAGAGGTATTATGGGACATACCCTGTTACATGTATGTAGCTATATAATCCCTGGCTACTAAAATCCCCTGCCCTAACATATAAACCCTGGTACCAGTGCAGGCAGTTTTAGGGTTAATCCCTTGTTCTTGTTGCAGCAAGTTAATCTCCAGTAGTTACAGGGGGGGGGGGGCGTGCCCACGGCCAAGGTGCTGCTCACCTACCGGGGCTAAGACAATGGTCCCTCCCCTGGTAATAAAAAGGGTCTGCAGCTCAAATTATAGTGTTGGAGCCAGGGATCTGGTTATTGTTTTTCCCTCCCCTCCCTCAGGGGAGTGGGTCCTGATTCCCCTTATTCCATCAGGGGGTAAGGGAGCTAAGGAGAGACTCTTGGGGCCTCAAGCCCCTTGGGTTTGCTCCAGGGACTAGGAGAAGATGTATATACTGTGAGATCAAATAAAGACCCAGTTGTTTTATCCTGCCTGAGTATGCATTTATTCAGGGGGAAAGAAGAGAGTTTAATGCAAGGACTGCTCTATCTACTGTATGATAGAGCACTGGAGGATGGAGGCGCTGCACCAAAGAGATAGAAGATAAACCCCAAAAGCCTGACCTGTTGATCCCCAATACCAACGGCGGATGCTCAGAGCTCCTGAGAACCTACAGGTGAGCACCACAAAACACCAGGTTGCGGACAAATCTACCCGGGGGGGTGGGGGGGAGGTGCTACATGTTCTTTAAAAATTACAAATAAGAAACGCGTATCCTTTTACATAGTTGCAGAGTAAGTGAGTCAGCTGGGTGACACACACACACTCACCTCTCTCTCGGGTGATGGTATCTTTATAGGAAGAAAAGGTAAATGTTTAATTGTCTTACATTTTTAAGGCAGTCCCATGGGCAGCCCTACAGGCAGTTGTGAGGCATAGATTGTGCTATCATTAAAGATTTTATTGGGGCGTAAAGGGTAGTAAATTGAAGCAGATAGCCCTCCCTATAACTTTGGAAGCTCTCATTTGATGTTCTGCCAGGGGGGATGCCCCCTGCCTCACCTCCAAATAAATAAGAAACATCTCATTTAAATTACAATATTTCCATTCCAGTAGTCTTGTATGACAGCCTGCTAATCCACCCTGCAATTACTATAACAATTTAATAAATGTATGTTTTGATACAGCATAGCAAAAGTTGTTTTAAGTTTCTCAAGACAATAAAGGATGGAATTGAAACTATATATCTTCCAATCTGACCAGGTCACTGGCAGTCAGGTTGAGGTAGTGTCTCCCATCGCATGTACGGCCATGGAAGTAAACAGGAAAAGAACATTCAGAAGAATTAATTTTAGTGTCTTGTTTTATACCATCCCACGATGTGAAGAAAATTACAAAACTAACCAAAGAAAGAGCCTCTTTGAGTACATTGAAGGTGGTCTGAGTGTGCTTGTTCGTAATAATAATATTAATGTGCTGAGGAATGTGGCCATATTTATCTCTAATCTGCAGTGTTTAAGTTAACGTTAGGAGCATTTTAATTTTCTTTAACTCCAATGGTATTTGCCGTTAGCATGTATAAACATAAGTTAAGGGTGTCAGAAAACACTGACAGTCACTGCTTCCGATGGCTGAAAGTGTGTATCCATGCGCAGTATTGCTTTACATACTGTAGCAGCATGTCAGTGTACAGTTTTTACACAAACAAAAAACCTATGTCTTAAATATGTGCAGATTCAGCTAATGAAAACCCATCTTGCAGGCCAGCATATAAAAATTGGAGTTCCACTCACATTTTTCTTATTTTGTCGATACATCCGATTACCTTTCAGGCGAGTCAGTCAGGGCAGATAATTAGCAAACACACCTTTTAACCCCCTTTGCAGCCAGCAATGCATTGGCCCTCTGTTAATGAACGGCCTGTCATTTACAGAGGAAGAATCTTTATGTCAGCACCTGATGCCCTTTAACCTCACAGAACAAAGCCCCTAACACACATTGGGGTATACACAATAACACACTAATATATACAGTACAGTATATATATATTTTTTGAAAAAGAAAGTATACCCTCTTTGAATTCCATGGTTTTACATATCAGGACATAATAACAATCATTTGTTCCCTAGCAGTTCTTAAAATTATGTAAATGCAACCTCAGATGAACAACAACACATGACATATTACACTGTGTCATGATTTATTTAACAAAAATAAAGCCAAAATAGAGAAGCTATGTGTGAAAAACTAAGTACACCCTTACTGCTTCCATAGGAACTAAGATGCTAAGTAGTAGACAGGTGCTGCTAATCAAATGCCCTTGATTAATTGATCATCAGCAAGTGTGACCACCTCTATAAAAGCAGAAGTTTTAGCAGTTTGCTGGTCTGGAGCATTCAGGTGTGTATTAACACAATGCCAAGGAGGAAAGACATCAGCAATGGTCTTAGAGAAGCAATTGTTGCTGCCCATCAATCTGGGAAGGGTTATAAGGCCATTTCCAAATAATGTAAAGACCATTATTCTACAGTGAGAAAGATTATTCAAAAGTGGAAAACATTCAAAACAGTTGCCAATCTACCCAGGAGTGCACGTCCCAGCAAATTCACCCCAAGGTCAGACCGTACAATGCTCAGAGAAATTGCAAAAAAAAACAAGAGTTACATCTCAGACTCTACAGGCCTCAGTTAGCGTGTTAAATGTTAAAAGTTCATGACAGTGCAATTAGAAAAGACAAGTATGGTTTGTTTGGAAGGGTTGCTTGGAGAAAGCCTCTTCTCTTTAAAAAGAACACGGCAGCATGGCTTAGGTTTGCAAAGTTGCATCTGAACAAACCACAAGACTTCTGGAACAATGTTCTTTGGACAGACGAGACCAAAGTGGAGATGTTTGGCTATAATGCACAGTGCCACGTTTGACGAAAACCAAACACAGCATATCAGCACAAACACCTCATACCAACTGTCAAGTACGGTGGTGGAGGGGTGATGATTTGGGCTTGTTTTGAAGCCACAGGACTTGGGAGCCTTGCAGTCATTGAGTCGACCATGAACTCCTCTGTATACCAAAGTATTCTAGAGTCAAATGTGAGGCAATCTGTCCGACAGCTAAAGCTTGGCCAAAATTGGGTCCTGCAACAGGACAATGATCTCAAGCACACCAGCAAATCTACAATAGAATGGCTGAAAAAGAAAAGAATCAAGGTGTTGCAATGGCCCAGTCAAAGTCCAGACCTCAACCCAATTGAAATGCTATGGCTGGACCTTAAGAGAGCTCTGCATAAACAAATGCCCACAAACCTCAATGAATTGAAGCAACATTGTAAAGAAGAGTTGGCCAAAATTCCTCCACAACGATGTGAGAGACTGATAAAGTCATACAGAAAACGATTACTTCAAGTTATTGCTGCTAAAGGTGGTATTGAATCATAAGGTATACTTAGTTTTTCACACATAGTTTCTCCATTTTGGCTTTTTTTGTTAAATAAATCATGATACGGTGTAATACTGTATGGCATGTGTTGTTGTTCATCTGAGGTTGTATTTACCTAATTTTAAGACCTACTAAGGAACAGATGATTGTTATTATGTCCTGATATGTAAAATCATAGAATTCAAAGAGGGTGAACTTTCTTTTTCACATGACTGTATGTATGGCCAATTCTTTCACCAGCAGTATGCTCCTTTCTTTTTCACACAACTGTAGTTCACTCGTGATTGTTTTCTGACCAATAAAGGCAGGCCACCATAACCAGTCTCTGGTAACCCTTATTAACATTAAAAAAAAAATCTTTTAAAAAAAGTTAACCCTTTGGTTGCTGTATTGTTCCCACAATTTAACCCATTCATGGCTTCATCATCACATTCGGACTTTTTGGATATGCTTATTTGTTCCTCAGAAAGTTGGCATCGGTGGGATCCCACAATGGGGGCGAGAAGAGAAATAGGCTCACTTTAAAAAAAACACATTTATTGCAGGTAGGAAAAGACTATGAGAAATCCGAGGCCAGTCATAGTAGGAAAATTATGACCAGATCACTACCTATTAAGAATTCAGAATCACTAGAGTCTCTTATAACAAGGAAACAACACAAAACACCATCTAAGGGATATTTTGTCCCCAATTAATATTAACATCTCATAATACATTTAATGATAAACAATTTATGTCATTTTACTAGGCACTTGGTGTACAGACCATGCTGCTTTCTAAATGAGCATTGGAAAGTAAAATAAGCGTATATAAGGACACTGAATGGAAAAAAAATATTAGATGTTGGCAATATTATATAGAGAGAATCTATAGCTATTGTATGAAATCAATAGCATCGTAAAGTAAAATATGACCTTGAGGTGGATGCTTGACTCTGAGAATGCAATAAAGAGACTGGCATTGTTAAATGATATGGATGGAAAATGAACTGGAGAATTTGTGATGTATTTATTCTCAGGTTATCAAAGGATATATATATATATATATATATATATATATATATATATATATATATATATATATAGGAAAACATCGCATCGATGTTAAAAGGGGGGGAAATCTACTTTGAGGGATATTGGGTATAGTAAAATAAGTCACTATAAGCAATATTTTAGGTTTGTCCACTCTGTTAATGAAACCAATGTACATTATAATTATAGATACTGCGTATTAGGTGGCAGGTATTTTGCCCATTGAAGTTCTGCTGCTCAAGCAATGGTCCTGTAGTCACTTGAATTGGTTCTTTGTAGAAGATAAATATAAAAAACGCTTCCAATGGCATAATTAAATTGAACCACTCAATACAAGGTGAATAAAAAATGGCACACTCACAATTTCATTGAATTAAAATCGCATGCAAAGGAGTAAAGGTCCTTAAATCTAGTTGAGTTCTTGTGTTGGGCTGACGAATTGGTCGCTTCCTCCTACCGCTGTACTCATCAGAGTGCAATTTTTTATTTACCTTGTATTGAGTTGTATTGTATAACTCCTTTGAAAGCCTTTTTTGCTCTCATTCAAAAAAAAAGAATTTTATTTTTTAGATAGATATATATATCTCTATATATACACAGTGGTCGACAAATCCGGTCGCCTGGTCGCCACTGGCCAACGGATATTGACAGCTAGCAACCTTTAAAATCCCCTGCTCATGCCGGAAAAAAAAAATTCCCCTTCCTGATTGGAAAGACACGTGTTGGCGTGCTGTTATGCTCTATGTGAGCTGAGCAGTCACAAGATTGTGTATGAGGGAGACTTACTGGATGTATATTTTGGATACATTACACCCAAATGGATACAATGACCATATTGACATTAGCACCATAGTGTGATCACTCATGATGGGTGATCCTTCGGAGGTCTGGTTTGAGTGCTTTACTGCACTCCCTCTGAACTATGGTGACATGTCAGGTCTTTAAATATTTCTTCCCATACTATCTTTAAAAGTGGTTATACAATCAACCCTATTATAGGTTGTTATATTCCTTTTATGCATCATACTGTGGATGTGTCTGTTCAAAGTCCGGGACTTGTCTCATTCTATCACTCTTAGATTTGCATCACAGTGTAACATATATACACATTATATATTTACATTAACATACACATTCTATCACCCTTAGATTTGCATCACAGTGTAATATATAGAGCTACACATTATATATTTACATTAACATACACAAACATTCATATTCCATTATTATATTCAATACTATATACAAATAATTCTTTATTCTTTATTTTTATATTTATTTTTATTAATATTTTTTATTTTTATATATAAGTATATACACATTTAGTAGGGTCATGTGGTTACGAATATCTATAGACACACCATTCATTTTACACAGCACTTTCATTTATATATAGGTAAATATACTATCGTGTTGAGGTTTCTTCTGTCCTTGCTTAAATAACAACGTTTGCTGTACCTCTGACTCCAACTGTAATCCATGATATTGATTTATCACTAATGGATCAACAACAGGTATACATTTGTAATAGTTGGGTTAAACCTTAAACCCGGTTAACATATATCTTGTAGCAAATTAATTGCTGACTAATGATGTAAGGGGTTAAATGGGTATGTAGTCTTTATTGTCATCAGTACTCTCCAATTCTTGAGACTCCTCAATTAAATTTTGTAAAATATTGTTATTATATATTCCATTTGAATTTAGACACCACAAATTGTCATCAAATTCATCGTTATTTTTAAAATACGTAAATTAGTTTATTATCAATTATTGATCTAATATATACATATGCCCAAATAGAAGTATATTTATATATATAATATCATATGAGCTACTGTATATCTTATATCTTTGAAAATACAGTGTGGTCCTCATAACCTGTCCATTGTGATTAATGTAGCATTAAAGCCAGAACCAATGGACTGGTTTGAATCTTGTAATTAATGTTTTAATTGTTCTAATTATGTATGCAAATTAACCTTGCTATAAATACTGTGGGGTCACAACCAATGGGTAGCCCCTGATGAAGTCATCATAGATGACGAAACGCGTAGGGCGTGGCTAAGGCAGAGGAGGCACTATCCCATTGAGACCTTCGTTACGGGCTGTGAGAGAATGCAGGCTGTGAGAGGCAAAGCCAAACAGAAGAGCGGACCCATCTCCGTTTCCCCTGGTGGTGCAGCAGCCAGAAGCAGGCAGCTGAAGGTCCTGGTTCCCGGAGGGATTTCCTTTTGCGGGGCACCTGACCGGGTGGACGTCACTTCCGGCAGAAGTAGACAGCGCAACATGTGTGCAGGAGAGGACACCACTGCTGATCCTGACGCTACCACTGGCTTATGAGGGCCTATCTCATAACTGCATTAATTACCGTTACACTTGTGAGTGGGCATTTGTCTGTTTTTAATGTTCCATAAACGTATTGTTATACTTTAATGCACTAGGAGTGCGCCTGTTTTTTCTTTTTTTCCATAGATATATATATATACACAAGAACTCAACTAAATATATATATATATATATATATATATATATATATATATATATATATTTAGTTGAGGTCTTGTGTTGGGCTGACGAATTGGTCTCTTCCTCCTACCGCTGTACTCATCAGAGTGCAATTTTTTATTTACCTTGTATTGAGTTGTATTGTATAACTCCTTTGAAAGCCTTTTTTGCTCTCATTTAAAAAAAAAGAATTTTATTTTTTAGATAGATATATATATCTCTATATATACACAGTGGTCGACAAATCCGGTCGCCTGGTCGCCACTGGCCAACGGATATTGACAGCTAGCGACCTTTAAAATCCCCTGCTCATGCCGGAAAAAAAAAATTCCCCTTCCTGATTGGGAAGACACGTGTTGGCGTGCTGTTATGCTCTATGTGATCTGAGCAGTCAAGCCCGCCCTTCCATCTCTGCACAGAGGTAAGTACTGATGTCCTCTCATGCCTCCCCCCTTGTATTTTGTGTGTGTGTGTGTCTGTGTGTCTGCTGCAGGGGGGAGGGTTGGGGGGTGATCTTTCCTCGGGAAGGAGGGGGTGATCCTTTCCTCAGGAGGGAGGGGGTGATCCATTGCTAGGGAGGGATTGGGGTGCTCCTTTGCCTCCTGCGCTCCCGGGTTGCGGGAGATGGGCGCGGGGGGAGCGGGCGGTTGTGGTGCGCGGTCGCGGCTAGCTGGCGGCGCGCTCCCATGCTTGCCCGCTCCCGTTTCCATGCTTGCCACCTCGATGCAGGCAGAGTGTGAGGGGGAAGCTGATGAGGTAATGTCGCGCATGGGGGGGGGAGGGGGCTGGAGGTACTGTCACGCACGGGGTGGGGAGACTGGAGGTACTGTTGTGCACGGGGGGGAGTTGGCTGGAGGTACTGTCACGCACAGAGGGAGGGGGCTGGAGGTACTGTCGCACACAGGAGGGAGGGGGCTGGAGGTACTGTCGCGCACGGGGCGGGGAGGCTGGAGGGACTGGTGGTCACGGGGTGGGGAGGCTGGAGGGCAGAGTCTTGGCGCTTTTTCACATGCACAGGTACACTTCTTCCTCCATCCCCGGTTGCTGGGCTGGCCCGCCTGGGGCGGGCGTTGAGTGCAGGGGAAGGTGGCCTGCTCGGATCGGTGCCTCATACTCCACAGTGTGTATGTGGGGGGGGGAGGGGGGAGAGTGTGTGTGTGTGTGTGAAAGTGTGTTTGTGTGTGTGGGGGGGGGGAGTGTGTGTGTGTATGTGTGTGTGAGAGAGTGTGTTTGTGTGTGTGTGTGGGGGGGAGAGTGTGTGTGTGTGGGGGGGGAGAGTATTTGTGTGTGACACCACAAGTACCCACCAGTCAGCCATCCACCCATCCACCCAGTCAGCCACCCACCCAGTCAGAAGTCAGGCCAGTCAGTCACCCAGTCACCCACCTACCCACCCAGTCAGTCACCCACCTACCCACCCAGTCAGTCACCCACCTACCCACCCAGTGCGTCACCCACCCTCTCTCTCTGTGTGGGTCACCCACCCTCTCTCTCTGTGTGTGTGCCACCCACCCTCTCTCTCTCTCTCTCTCTCTCTCTCTCTCTCTCTCTCTCTCTCTCTCTCTCTCTCTCTCTCTGTGTGTGTGTTACCCACCCTCTCTCTCTCTCTGTATGTGTGTGTCACCCACCCTCTCTCTCTCTCTCTCTGTGTGTGTCACCCACCCTCTCTCTCTCTGTGTGTGTGTGTGTGTCACCCACCCCCTCTCTCCATGTGTGTGTCACCCACCCTCTCTCTCTGTGTGTGTCACCCACCCTCTCTCTCTCTGTGTGTGTCACCCACCCTCTCTCTCTGCATGTGTCACCCACCCTCTCTCTCTCTGCATGTGTCACCCACCCTCTCTCTCTCTGCGTGTGTCACACACCCTCTCTCTCTGCGTGTGTCACCCACCCTCTCTCTGCGTGTGTCACCCACCCTCTCTCTCTCTCTGCTGGTGTCCCCCACCATCTCTCTCTCTGCGTGTGTCACCCACCCTCTCTCTCTCTCTGCGTGTGTCACCCACCCTCTCTCTCTCTCTCTGCGTGTGTCACCCACCCTCTCTCTCTGTGTGTGTGTGTCACCCACCCTCTCTCTCTCTCTCTCTCTCTCTCTCTCTCTCTCTGTGTGTCACCCTCTCTCTCTCTCTCTCTCTCTCTCTCTCTCTCTCTCTCTCTCTCTCTCTCTCTCTCTCTCTGTGTGTGTGTCACCCACCCTCTCTCTCTCTCTGTCTGTGTGTGTGTCACCCACCCTCTCTCTCTCTGTGTCTGTGTGTGTGTGTCACCCACCCCCTCTCTCTCTGTGTGTGTGTCACCCACCCTCTCTCTCTGTGTGTGTCACCCACCCTCTCTCTCTCTGTGTGTCACCCACCCTCTCTCTCTGCGTGTGTCACCCACCCTCTCTCTCTCTCTGCATGTGTCACCCACCCTCTCTCTCTCTGCGTGTGTCACACACCCTCTCTCTCTCTCTGTGTGTCACCCACCCTCTCTCTCTCTCTGCGTGTGTCACCCACCCTCTCTCTGCGTGTGTCACCCACCCTCTCTCTCTCTCTGCGGGTGTCCCCCACCATCTCTCTGCGTGTGTCACCCACCCTCTCTCTCTGCGTGTGTCACTCACCCCCTCTCTCTCTCTCTGCGTGTGTCACCCACCCTCTCTCTCTCTCTCTCTCTCTGTGTGTGTCACCCACCCTCTCTCTCTCTCTGTGTATCACCCACCCTCTCTCTCACTCTCTCTGTGTGTGTCACCCTCTCTCTCTCTCTCTCTCTCTGTGTGTGTCATCCACCCTCTCTCTCTCTCTGTGTGCGTGTCAAACACCCTTTCTCTCTCTCTCTCTGTGTGTCACCCACCCTCTCTGTCACCCACCCTCTCTGTCACCCACTCTCTCTGTCTCACACTCTCTCTGTCTCACACTCTCTCTGTCTTTAGCCAAACCTGAAAAAGTTCTATTTACTGTATGACAACTCTCTTTTGTCTATTATTCAACCAGTTTTCAATCCAGGTGCAAATATTCCCCCCTTCCCCCCTCAACCCCCCATTTCCCCCACCCCCCGAGTCCAATTTTCCTTATTTTGTAAACTAACCTCTTATGTGGCAGCATATCAAAAGCCTTTGCAAAATCTAAGTGGACAACACCAACTGCATTACCCTGGTCTAAATTCCTACTTACCTCCTCCAAGAAACTAATAAGTTTAGTTTGGAATGACCTATTCTTCATAAATCCATGCTGACTATTACTAATAATTGTGCTCTCCATTAGGTAGTCCTGTATATTATACTGTACTAAACCTTCTTGTAGCTTCCCCATTATTGATGTCAAATGTACGGGTCTGCAATTCCTCAGATGTGATCTAGCTCCCTTTTCAAATATAGGCACCATATCTGCTTTATAATCAAAAATAATAAACAGCACTCACAATAATAGATGGATATATATAAAGTGGGGTGCCATGGACTAGAGAGGGCCCAATCCCTCTCAAACACAATACAATACTGAAAAAAATCCAGCACTCCCTAATAATAGAATCAGAATCACTGGCATATAACCAATAGAAAATTTAATCAGTGCACAAATGAATCAAAAAACTAACAAAGCCACACTAAGAGAACAAAAAACACATAGGTAGGATCACATATGGGATGTGTAGGAGGATAATGGGATACCATATCTACTTTATGCCATTCTTGTGGTACTGAGCCTGTGGAAATGGAATCTTTGAATATTACATGTAATAGTTTGGCTATTGCTCTTTAAAAACTCTTGGATGCATGCCGTTGGGGCCAGGTGCCTTAATTACTTTAGTTTTATCAAGCAGTCTATATGCACTTCTTCCTCAGTTAACCAATTGTGTGTCAAAATAGAGGTTATGGCTCACTCCTGCAGCACTATTTTTGCAATTGATTCCTCTATGGTAAATAAAAGAATTTGTTTAATACATCAGCTTTTTCTTTATCTCCAATAATCTGCCTGCCCATTTTACACGGAAAGGGTCCTATATTTTATTTTCTAATCTTTTTGTTATTAAGGTACTTAAAGAACTTTTTAGGGTTGATCTTACTTTCTATTGCAATCCTTTTTTCATTTTCAATTTTTGCTAATTTGATTGCCATATCACAACTTTTGTTACATTCCCTATATTTTTGATATAATGCCTCCATCCTTTCTGACTTTAAGAACCTAAATGCCTGCTTCTTCTTTTCCATTTCCTCCCCTACCTGTTTATTTAGCGACATTTGCTTAGACTTGTTTCTTTTATATTTATTGCCCAAGGGTATACACTAACAAGTGTGCTTTTCTAACAATGTTTTAAAGAATGCCAATTTATTTTCCACATTTTGTCCTGCAAAAATATCATTCCAATTTATTACTTGTAGATTATTACTCAGTTTATTAAAATCTGCTTTTCTAAAATGTTAAGTCTTTTTTGAATCCAAGTAATATGTTTTTTTTTTGAGAATTTATTTCAAATAAGACCATGTTATGTTAAGTTTCTTAAATTTTCCTAGACTTGTAATTACTTCTACATTGTTTGATATTACCAAATCTAGTAATGCCCCTCCCCTGGTTGGTTCCTCAAACATTTGGGTCAGGTAATTGTCTTTTAGCATCCTCAAAAACCTGTTTCCTTGTTTCCTATACACAAATAATTACAGAAATATCCATTTAGCTGAAAGCGTAGGTTAGAATATTACAATTTCAAATGGATTTGTTGGTTCCTCAAGCAGAGTGTTATGTTTTTTTTTGCATTTCAGACTGAATGAACTTATACCTCTTGAGGAAAAGAGCACACTTTCCATCTTCTTTTTCCACCCAATGTCTGTCTCATGCATCAGCTGGGGCTAAAATGTCCAGACAAAATTGCTGTGGTTCTCATGTTGTTGTGTATACCAGTTCAATTCACGTTTACCTTACCAACTAGCACAATGTGGTGCTCTTTGGGCATGATCAGTAAGGTTGTATGAATGTTGTCTTTACTAGCAGTTCACATTGACCATAGCTGACTCCTGTTTTAAGCCACATCCCAAAGAGATTGTTATCCCATATCTTGTGTGCACAATAAGTCTTTTGAACAACAGAAATAGAATACTATCAAGACTTTATACGCCTCAGTATTCCCCCCCGACCACCGTTGGGAAACAGCTGTGTGAATGATTCTAATACAGTACTGTACAAAATGTTGATGTTTTGTCTGTTTCTCCCCGTCACGGTTGTTTCAAGATTTTGCTTTTAATCACATAACAATTTTACCTGTGTTATTTTATATTTAGGGTTTGGGAACCAGAACGCAAATAGCAAGTGTAATGTGATCATCAAATCCCATCAGCAATGCTCTCTAGAGAGACTTTAACATTTGGGAAATACAGGTTCAGCTGCAGAGGAGACAGAAAGAAGGTTATTTTTTTTTTTTTTTACTTTCTTGGGAATTAGAACCTGCCTTGTGATATACACTTTGAAAAAATGTGTTAAAACTTTGTGCACATTGATAGACTATGGAACATAGAAACACAGTCTGATCTCATTTTAGGATAATAATGTGATAACAGTAGATTTTGATGTGAACTTTTGTAATGTGCATGCTGTTTAATATTTTTTTACTTGATACATTACTTAAAATGTACTATTTCTTTATAATGTTACAATTAGGGTGTAGAGCAGATACCAATAGCACCCAGTGCCATAACTACCGCCCGGGCACGGGCTCCAGCTAACGGGGGGCACAAAGGGACTCGGGGACCCTCCCTCCAGGCTCGTGATCAACCCCCCAAGCGGTTACAGAGGCCCCGCATTCTTCCCCACAGCAATGAAACTGATTGCCAGGGGAGAGCTGGGCCTCTGTAACAGAGCAGCCCTCCTCCATTGACATCATAGCGTCATGTAATGCAGCGTTGTCATGGTGATGCAACGTCACATTGCGACGTGTTGCCATGACAATGCGCCAACACGTCATGCATTGACGTAATGCTGCAGCGATGTTGCCTGGGGGGCCTCTTATGCTGTCGATACGCCACTGATAGCACCCAATTTTACATTGAGAAAGATTACACTTGTAACAGTATTATACATACAGTATGTGTTACTATATAGTTACATTAGTGTTGCCATATATTCCTTCTAGCTTCCAGAAGCATTTTTAAAATCTAGAATAGATAAACTCACAAAATACTGTAATGCCAAGGGAAGCCTGATTACACCCCCAAAAGTGGGTTATGATATATACAGTAAACCACAAAAGACGAGCCCCAATGCTACATCCAATATGACAAATTGTTTAGTCTATTACTATATATTTTATCTATATTCTTTCATCATAAATATGGGTAATTTAGTTTGATACAAAAATATTTTAAGCCTGCAGCATTTTGTCTCCTCTTCTCTCAGTGCAGTGGAAGAAATACATAAGACAGCATAAGGCCAGGTCCCCGCTGCAGTCGGCCGTGTGCTCCTACCAGAGCCTTACCTTCTTCCTGGCTGTCCCCAGTCAATCCTCGTCACTGTGTACTGTGACGCGTCAGCCAGCAGGGGCTACAACAGGATGGTGTCCCCATGTGGCGACGCGTCACGTGGTGCGCTAGGGAGCCAATGAAGTGGGGAGATCGCCGGCAGCTGGCATAAGCAGGGGAAGGGGTGGATACACACACACACACAAAGGCAGCTAAGGGGCCACTCAATAGGAGTTGCTAAGCAAGGATACAGGAGCACAAGGCAGCAAATAGCGCTCAGCAGGGCATCCATATGAATAATTAAATTCTACAGGGATCAGGCGATGCGCTGCATAGTTCTATCTCTGCAAGGGAAATATGCAGCACTCGTGTTTGACTTTTGTATTGCTAAATTAAACTTTTTTGTTGTTGTTGGAGACGAGCAGCATTTCTGATCGTTCTGCAAAAGTTCATGTCCACACCCCCTGACCCGTTTTGGCCATAACCGTGCCTAAAAACAGCTGCCTGCAGACCGCAGATTGCGGGAAAGCGCCGTGCACTCACCACCAGGTCGCAAGGCGGGCACGCCGGCGCATGCAGTGGAACCTTAGGCTAAGGCAGGGCATGGACATCTGCCTCTACCAACATGGCTGCTGAGGCAAGAAGTTAGCCTCCTTCTGAAGCAATTGCTTGCACCTATCTGCTCCCTTTATAAGGATTAATTCCCCTCTCTTCCTTGCTTGTGCAAGGTTCTATTTCCCTGGAATTGTACTATGACCCTATCTTGCCTGCCTTGTTCCTCCCTGTTGCCGATCCCAGCCTGTGACCACGACTAACCTGCCTTCTCCAGCCCTAACCTGGAACAGTGACCTCGATTATTCTACCTTCTCCTGCCCTGACCTCGGACCTCACGATTCTACTCTTCAGGGTTCGGATCCCAGGTACGGGTTGGTCTCTTCTCTCCACCTCTGCCTAGCAGGTATGTCTCCTGGACAGTACACAGCGACGTATGCGATCGTAACAGTTACCTCTAGTTTTCAAATGTGTCCTGTGCATAGAAACAGGGTAGGTAAGAGAACAATTCCCTATTGGGTGCTCTAATGCCTGGTCAATGGCTGTGGAATATAAAGTCCTCTCAAAGTAAATATGAGAGCAAGATCTGTCCCCCCTTCTCTCTTTCCACAATCTTCATATAACAGTGTGACTCTAGCCTATAAATATGTGGCAGGCATAGCCCAAAGCGAATGCATACATATGATAAGGAGTTCTAGAATTCGGGAGACTATAAACCGCTAACCTGACCGGTGAGTGATGTACTCTTCCTCGAGCATACCACACTGGCTAGGAAGCAAGTCACATTCAGAAAGTCTCTTCTCATATACTCACACTACTGGTGCTTTCTCCTCTTCGGTGTGTGGCTTGTTGGGGGAGGATCCCGTTCCGTCGCGTGCTTCAATTCCGAAAGACAGTAAATGGCAAAAAAGGGGGACGTGGAGTGAGCACAGCAAAAATAGAGCAGGCTGGAGGCATGTGCGTAGAAAATACTTTATTACGGCATGACAGCCAAAAGATTAAAAACACACAAGGAGAATCCTCTGACACGTTTTTCGCCTCTAGGGCGCTTTATCAAAGAGTCTTTGATAAAGCGCCCTAGAGGCGAGAAACGCATCAGAGGATTCTCCTTGTGTATTTTTAACCTTTTGGCTGTCATGTCGTAATAAAGTATTTTCTATGCACATGCCTCCAGCCTGGTCTATTTTTGCTGTGCTCACTCCACATCCACCTTTTTTGCCATTTACTGTCCTGTGCATAGTTATGATGACAAGTACATGGTTACAAATACATATTTACATTAGGTGAACAGGGTTATACATTATATACACGACATTGCATGCACAGTTAAAGATAATATATGTTATAGGCGTTTGTAAAAGTTACAGACTAAAATGTGAGACAGCTTTAGTTTTGAAAGAACTTAGACTGGTGGCGGCTTTGAGAGTCTGCGGTAGATTGTTCCAGTTGTGGGGTGCATGGTAAGAGAAGGAGGGGTGGCCGGATACTTTGTTGACCATGAACAGACTTTTGGAGTCAGATCTCAGATGATAAGTGCTGCATGTGGTAGGTATACAACAAAAGAAAAAATACCCAATGCTACATCCAATATGACAAAAAAGACATAGTTAAATACTTAAATGTTTGTATTGTCATAAGTAAGGGTCATTTAGTTAAACACTTTGGCCAAAGTGTTATAAGCTTGTAGCCACGTCAAGGCATGGCCACTATGCAGGTCCTAACACTACCTGTAGTGCTACGGGCAGCAGCAGTGTGCGGAGCAGAGAGGCCAAAGCACATGACACAGAGGGTGTGTGTGTGTGTGTGTGTGTGTGTTTCCCCATCCGTCCAGCGCTGACTCACGGCCTCTTCTGCCAGGAGTGATGTCACTTCGGTTACCACTGACATCCGTCTCCAATCAATACACTAACGCCGCTAAAGAAGTTTCACTTCAAAGAATCAATTTTTTTCCGCCCATCTCTAATCCTACTATGCCAAGAAATATTAGATTTACCCCTTATATATTCAGAAGTAGAGAAGGGCAAAATGTTTGTGGGGATTTGGATCCACCTCGGATCATCCGGTTCCTTTGGTCTGCTGATTACTCTCAAAAAGGGAGAGTGAGAGTCAGAGACCCAGAGACACTTATTCATTTACAAAGGTCTTTCTCTCTGTAACGCTGTGCTCACCACAAACTAGGCGTGACCCCGGTACTGAGGTGGGAATGGTATAAAGCCATGCACAGCCACGGGGGCACGTCTGGAGTGTGGATGATCAGGCAGCTGGGTCAGGATTGGAGAGAGCAAAATGGTCAGGTACTTGCCGAGGTCTGAGGTAGGAGCCGGTAGAATGGTCAGTGTCCATTTAGCCGTGGTCAGGGGTTGGAGCCAGTAAAAACGTAGAGGTCTTTAAGCCGTGGTCAGGATTGGAGAGATGCAGAAGGTCAGAAGCCGGGGTCGGTGAGCCATAAATGCGGAGTGCAAAGTGTAGCCGGGTCGGTACACAGGAGATCAATCGGAAACATGGAGCTAGGAGACAAGGCAAGGCAGGTAAAGGAACCATGAAGTGGGAGAACAGCGCTAACTGGAACTATGCTCAGACGTAAGGTAAGGAGGGAGTGCGCCGCGGGGACGCGCTCTCCGATTCCTTACAGTACCCACCCTTTGAGGAGCGGCCTCAGGACGACTCCAATATGGCTTAAGAGGGTACTTTGCGTGAAACCGCTTAATGAGGTTGGGAGCATGTATTTGGTGATGAGGTATCCAAGATCTTTATTCTGGACCAAATCCCTTCCAATGCACCAAATACTGTATCGCTCCTCTAGAAGTTCTTGAATCAATGACTGTACCTCGTACTCTTCTTATCCTTGTACGATAACAGGAGCAGGAGTAGAAGATGAGTTTGGGAAGAGAGAGCTTTGAAAAACAGGTTTCAGAAGGGAGATATGAAAGACGGATGGTATCCTCATAGAAGATGGGAGTTGAAGACGGTATGCAACTGGATTAATCTTCTCCAGGATGGTTTATGGACCCAAAAACCTTGGTGCCAATTTGAGAGTGGGTGTCGAGCCCGATGTTCCTCGAGGAAAGCCACAACCTGTCTCCTTGTTTAAATTCCGGTACCTTGTGCCTATGATGATCCGCCTGAGATTTTTGCCTGCGAGTGGCCTCTCCAAAAGTCTTTTGTATTCTCTTCCAGGATTCTTGTAGAGAATTGATTCTGCTGTCGGTCGCTGAGACCCCAGACAAAGAGGAAGAGATGGGAAGGCGTACAGGATGGAATCCATAGTTAACAACGAATGGAGATTCCTGAGTTGACTCATTCCTTAGAGAGTTGTGGGTGAATTCAGCACAGGGAAGAAGATCCACCCAGTCGTCTTGGGCGTCGAAAATAAAACATCTCAAGTAGTGCTCCAGGGTTTGATTTGTCCTCTCGGTCTGACCGTTGGTCTGAGGGTAGTATCCGGACGAAAAATTTAGAGAGAAAGAGTTGGCGTACAGGATGTATTTAGATGGAAGAATAGTCTCAGATTGACACTCAGTTTTGTCTTCGGCTATGAACTGGCGGGATAAGTCATCCGCTTTAAGATTTTTTGGCCCCCGGAATAAAAGAGATAATGTAATTAAAATGTAAAAAAAACAGTGACCAACGGACCTGACGGGTTCCAAGACGACGGCGCTCTCAATGTACAGAAAGTTTTTATGGTCTGTAAGGATCGTGATTGGGTGTTCCTTACCTTCTAGGGATGTCTCCATTCCTGTAGAGCGAGTTTTATGGCTAATAATTCCCGATTACCGACGTCCTAGTTCTGTTCTGCTGACAAAAATTTTCCCGAAAAAAAGCACATGGATGTAGCTTGGCCTGGGGTGATGGTGACCGGACTGACGCGATTGGTGACTTACCCGATGGAAGAAAGATCCTCACCCGAGTAGGTCTGGAGGTAAGTGACGGCTCCTATATATGGAAGAACAGATATAGCCATTAATTGAAACCAATTAAGGCTTGAAGAGACACAGCAGAATGTTGAACTTTCAACTCTAAAAACTTAAAGAAAAACTATACTCTCTACAGCTTTGACATTCAATAATTTTTTACATATGACCGCTCCGGTCCGGCTCTTTAGGAATCTTAGGAAGGGGCTTCAGATAGCAGTGTCAGTGAGAGAACAACAGAGGAAGAGGAGTTGGCAGAGCCAGGACGATCCAGATGGAAACAAGGAGATACATCAAAAAGAACATACATGCTCCTGGATCCTTGTTGTCGGTAGCTTTTAAACAGGTGTGCTCATCTCTCCTCAGGCATGCAGATGGAACAGGAGCATCTGAGGGCTGGTGCGGGGTCGGAACGAGGAGAAGACCTGGCGAGAGGGCCGTGGGTGAGTGCCCCATCCGGAGATTGGGGAGGGGGCCCGACCACAGCGGAGAGTATTGGAGCCCGAGTTGGAGGTGGAAAGGGTATGGGGATGTTGTGGGGAAAAGATTAAAAAAACAAAAGGAAGAAAATTAATGGGGCAGCTAAGAGGGTCATGAGTCCATAGGGAGGTGGGCGGCGGTGGGGCAGGAGAGAGATATGGGTGAGATGGCAGATGACAGGCCTGGTGGGCAGGTGAAGCCTAGAGAAGGTACTAGGGAAAAAAAGACAAGATGGACGATAGTATTCAGGGGAGAGAGGGGGAGGAAAGACGAGAGGTAGAAGAGCCATATGGTAGAGAGTTACAAAAGGCTAGAAAGAAACAAGGAGTGAGATTTCCCAAGCTAAAGGTTAAGAGGCTATTTAAAGCGAGAAGAAAAGTAGCTAGATAACAAAGATAACAGTAGGAACTACAACGTAGGGGTGAAGAGTGGAGAAAAGGGGAGGGGGAAAGGAGACATAGTATAAACAAATAATTGGGTCCGAGTTTGGTCCTGGCGGTATAGTATAATTCGTTATAGGTGGTACGGGGTAGCTGTGGCTCCTACCAGAGGCAAGAAGTTCAATTTGCACCAGTTAAAAGTTTTAATATAGATGAGTTAGATTTATTAGCGGTTCAGTTCAGCTAATTGGACAGTTTTACAGAATTACATTTTTAAGGTGGTGGACTAAATGTAAGTAGTAAGGTAGTATTAGCGAGTATAGAGGATTAGGAGGAGCTGGCTATTGTTCAGGGATTTATTTCTCCCCGGTTTGTGCGCTGCTGCCTTCGATTAGGAGGGAGGGGAGAGGAAGAGATGAAAAAGAAAAAAAAAAAAAGGGGAAAAAAAAGAATCAGATGGTTACAAAAGGATTAGACTAGCTTTGTCAGTTATTGTAAAAGAGGTTAGTTAGGGAAGTAGGAAGAGAGTTAGAACATTTTTCATAATGTTTATCTTTGCGCTGTTTGGTTTACAAAGTCTTAAGATAATTATTTGGCTGAGTGCCGGGGGGAGGCAGGCCTACCCTGGCAGTTCACATGCACCTTGTTGTAGGTGATGAGGCCCTGCCCATATCACTGGTAAAATCCCTGGGGTTCTTGGGGACACTGGTCACCCAAGACTCTGGACAAAAAACACACAGGGTCCAGAGGAAGAGGTATAACCTTGGCAGTTGAGTCAGGGTCAATATTGACCAACAATGACTCAGTTAGTTCTATGTTTGTAATGTCACCCCTGTCTTCCCTTTTGTTTGATTTCACCCCCCCACCCCCAGTCCCCTCATCTGGCCAGGAGGTTGAAGTATCTGGGAGGAAAGTCAAAAATCGTTGGAGTCTCTGGAGTCCCATGGGAGGTCTGGTGCAGTACATAGATATGGTAAACACAACAAGTGGTAACTCAGTATGGCTGTAAACATAATTTCTCACAATGTTAAGGTCCTTAACAGCCCAAACAAAAGAAAGGTAGCTTTCACAGAGTAAAAAAAAAAAAAAAGAGAGCAGACGTTCTTCAGGAATCTCATTTTAGTAAGACAAATTTCCCAAGATACTTTGATAAAAATTATAGGCAATATTATTTATCATTGGCTAAAGTCAAGAAAAGAGGTGTTGCAATATTGTTTCACAACAGACTTCCCTTAACTGTTGAAACATCCAAAAAAGATAAAGATGGGAGATTCCTAATCCTGGTTGGAACAATCCAAGGCCAAAATATAATTGCAAATATTTATGCCCCCATGTGAAAATGACCCAGTTTTTTTCGACACATATTTTGTAACTCTACAGACGGTAGCTAAAGGGTATACAATTCTAGCACGGACTTTAACAAGACATTGGACCCAGAATTAGATACATCATCATCTCAGCCTAATCAAAGGAGAAAGGAAGGTGTAATTGCACTACTTAAGGGTCTGAAAGACAACCAGTTGATAGATATCAGGAGGGAGCTCCATTACGGGGGAGGAGACTACACCTTCTATTCAAATCTACATAATAGCTACAGCAGGATAGACTAATTTGTGTCTACTAGACTGGTTCCAAAGGTCCCCTACACTAGGATCCATGATATTTCATGGTCAGACCATACACCAATAGAGTTATGGTGCTCGCAAATAATCTGGACAGACCAGGAGCAAACTGGAAATTGAATGAATCCATTATAAAAATCCTGGAAACTATCCAGACAATTGATACAGAAGTAGATCAATTCTATAAGATTAATAAAGATATTGTGAACTCCCATACTACCCTATGGGAGGCACAAAAAACAACCCTGAGGGGTACCTTAATTAGTATAGCCGCCGGTAGGAAAAAACACAGATACCAAATTACTTAAGCTACAGGCCAAGCTGCACAAACTCTGTATCGCACATAAGCGTGATGGAGGAGCTGATGTCCTAAAGGAGCTAAGGGACACCAGAATTTAATTGAATATGCTCCTAACCTCCCAGGCTGATAAGTCGTTGAGTTGGTCAAAGAGGAAGTTTTTTAAAAAGCAAACTAGCCAGATACCATGTTGGCAAATAAAATTCGGAATAAGCAGCCAAATTATAATATACAATTCATTAAACTTAAATCAGGAGCCCTAACCTCTAATCCTAAACTTATTGTGAAAGAGTTTATGCATATTATGAACACATACAATGGTAAGAAGGTAATACACAGCGGGAACACAAAGAAAACGCTTAGTTGCATCTTAATAGATTCGGATCTTCCCAAACTCAACAGGGAGGAAAGAGAGGGCGTACAAAAAGACTTTACACTAGAAGAATTAGTGGAAGTAGTTCAAAATTTAAAACCATCCAAGGCCCCAGGCCCGGACGGATTCTATAATTTATATTATAAAAAATTCATAAATTTTTTAGCCCCACATGTGCTCTGTATGTTTAACTCGGTTCTGGCGGGAGCATCGTTCCCGGAACACATGCTCTAGGCGTTCATCTCGTTAATTTATAAACCAGGCAAAGACCCAACGGACTGCAAAAGCTACAGGCTGATCTCATTAATACATTTTAATATTAAAATCTATTCTAAAATGTTAGCCAATAGATTGAGTCTTATCCCTCCGGATCAAGTTGGATTTATCAAAGATAGACAAGCGGTCGATAACTCAAGACAAATTATAGATCTAATTGAGTTTGCCAACACAAAAAAGATCCGGGGAGGGGTGTTGAGTCTAGGCGCCGAAAAAGCCTTTGCTTGGATAGACTGGCTATATCTAGATGCAACGCTTGGAGCATTCTGATTTGGGTTAGGAATTAAAGCAATAAAAGCATTATATTCCAACCCGAGAGCGAGGGTTATCCACCAGGGCTTCCCTTCAGACTTTTTCCAGATCAAAGGCGGCACGAGACAGGGTTGCCCACTCTCGCTCCTGCTTTTTGCCTTGTGCCTGGAGCCATTGGCTGCGCAGATCAGGAGGAACCCTGATATATCAGGGTTTCAGGTACATTCCCAGACCATAAAATAGCGTTATATGCAGATGATGTTATCCTGACATTGTCAAGTCCCCTCACCTCGCTACCCAATCTATTTAGCCTCCTAGAAAAATTTAACAGGTTATCAGGATTTAAAATTATTAATCAAAATCCGAAGCATTAAATATAAACCTATCTAAACACATAGAGAAACTAATAGAACGGAATTTGAATCTTAATTGGCAACCACGCGCATTTAAATATCTCTGAGTCAAAATTACAAAACACTATACAAGGCCAACTTTCCCAATTTATTACAAACTCTTAGAGAAGAACTTAGTCTGTGGTCCACATATGATATCTCCTGGTTTGGAAGGATCTATTGTATCAAAATGAACCTCTTAAAACGTATTTTATATTTGTTTCAAGCTCTTCTAATACCGGTAAATATAAAAGATATCCTCTCAATGCAATCATTGATCTCAAAATTCATTTGGAGATATAAAAGAACAAGAATTAGTGGGAAACTATTAAAAAGACCAGCATCAGCAGGGGCGCTGGTGGTACCTTGCTTGTTGTCATGTTATAAAGCGGCCCAATTGAGTCAAATTTCTTAGTGGCACACAGCTCCAGAACTAAGGAGATGGGCAGCATTGGAGAGGGAAATCTGCGTGTCTATTGAGTTACGTAATCTAATTTGGTATCCTAAAAAGATTTATAAATCAATACAAAAACCACTGCCCTCAATGACCAATTCGTTAGCAGTTTGGCAGGCCACGAAATACAGATGTTCTTTGTCTTCTAGACACTCATTAATGACACCCTTATTTGAAAATCCAGACTTTCGGGTCTGAATAGCAAGAACTTTCAGATTTGTAAACAGAAAGGGTTATTGAGACTCAGGGATCTGAAGGGCAGAAACATCATAAAAACATTCGACCAAATTAAGTCGGAAAAAGACATCTCAAACGCAGAATTTTTGAGATATCTCAAGATCCGTGCATTTCATACAAAATTTAAGCAACGCCCCTCACTGACAAATTTAGAAACGTGCTGTATCCTGGAAACAGACGCAAAGGGACTAACCTCTCGGATATACGGGGATGTGGTCTGTCCCGCTGCGAACCGCTCAAGTAAATTAAAATGTATATCCCAATGGGAGTCGGACCTGGGTGATACATTAGTGGATGAAGAATGGGAGGATATTCTAAGAGCAGCATCCAAAAGCTCAATATGCATGACATTAAAGGAGAACGCATATAAGGTACTGATGAGGTGGTATCGCACTCCACTAAAACTCTCAAAATGTGTCCCAGGTTACTCACCATTGTGCCCTAAACAATGTGGAGAGAAAACGGACTTGTTACATATGCTGTGATCCTGTCCTCGGATAGCTCCTATTTGGGAGAAAATCAAGGTTTGGCTGCAGAGGGTTTCGGACCTCGAAATTCCGATGGATCCCTGACTTTCCCTACTAATAGGCCATCTCAGCGACTAGCCAGAGGGGAAAATAAATTGGTTGCACATTTTGCAACGAGGAGCGAGATCGCAGCATTATGGAAACAGCTAGAAATTCCATCCATTGACAAAATTAGAAACAACATTTGGTTTGTCTGCCAGGTGGAGAAGTTAACAAGTTTGGTTAATGACACTAGCTCTAGCACTAGCTCCCAACCACCCCCCCCCCACCACCACCTCCCCCCACTTTCCCTTCTGTCCCATTTTTGTGTGGTGTATTTCTATGTGATGTATGTCTAGACTTATTGTAATCCTGTATTAGTGTTTTATCATTTAATAAGTTGTGCGAACCACCAGCTTTACACTGAAAATTTTGTGTTATGATTTGTACAATTTTAGTTGGAAAAAAAATGTGTGCACCAGTCCCTCCGTCATTTGTCTATACAAATCAATGCCATATAATGCAATAAAAATTGCAGAATTACCATTGCTTATACACCAGAAGGATTATTTATTAACCTTCCCACTACCAAAGTGGCATGCTACGCAATGTGTTGCATACTACTCATGGAGTTAAAGGAACAATGCAAGCTGTTTTTTTTTTTACAGGGTTGAAGCAGGGGGTCTCTGGAGCTGAACCCCGTTAATTTCAGCTCCGGGGACCACCTGCTTCCAGGGATACCAAACCAAGGGAAGGGGTGGGGAACAGGGATGGGAGCCCTCGCAACTGCTATTCTAATTCAAGTGTAAAGGTGCTACGATCTGGGGTAAAACATACAGTATTTAAAGACTAAAGAGAAAAGGAACCCATTGGAGAGCACTCAGTATAAGTGTAGTTCCAGAATAGCACAGACACTTCACACTGGGCAGTAAGATCTAGTGTGATATGGTGGTGATAGGTATAGTGATTGAAATTAAAATAATACTTTATTAGAGAGACGTTCTCTCAATTAAAATATGCACAATGGAGTCCTAAAGAGTGAATGGACTCTGCGTGTAGCCACAACTAAAGATGCAAAATATTAAGAAAAGGGGATGGCAGAATAAACCCTAAGAGAGGGGTGGTACTGTAGGGACGAACCAGCCCCCCTATATGGATCTCTAATATAGGCTCTAAGGTGGGTCAGATAGATGCACCGTACTAACTAAATGGTCTACTGAGTGACCAGATAGGAATCTAGATATATGGGTGACCTAGTATAGTATAACCTAATGTCCTAACGTGACCCATATGGTGGTGTACAGGGTCACAACTGGCAGAAATGATGATACCCAAGCCCCCCGCATAGAGACACAATGTCCTGTAAGCAAAAATTGCTATTATGGATAGAGGGCTGATCCTGTAGTATCAATTCCATATTCTCAACTGGTCAGGCACCTAGTGTATACGCAGGCTGCATCCGTCTAGTGGTGTGGAGATGCATGAGACTCAGTGAGCCACTCCAACACCAGACGCACGGTTGTTAAGATGATAGTGCCTTGAGGCATGTCAACATCTAATGGAATGTGGAAAGTGGGCCCGGATATACGATGAAGCCTGATATGGCTAACCCAACATCTAGGTATGGCTCACAACCCCTGTAGTGTAAAACTCCATGTTGAGACCTGATATACTAGAAGCACAGTGTATTAGTGTGCTCTTAATGGATTGGGTCTGGATAGGGGGTTACCCGTGTTTGGTTAACCCCTAATCCCAGTCTGACCCACACAGACTACGGTTAGGTTCTCAGCACAAGCTGTATACACTTGTGTTAATACCAGTATGTAAGACTCAGTGAGCCCCACACAAGTGAATGGCAAAGTTCTGAGATGATAATGCAGTAATGCTTTGCCACCTCTGGTGTTGTGTTGGTATGTTGTTCTGGATAAAGGTATAGCTTATTATGGTTAACCCCACATCCTATTATGACCACATAGACATAGTGTAATGCTCAATGTAAAGAAAACTGCACAGTATAGTAGTAAGCTCCTTGTGATGTGGGTCTGGATAAAGGGATGACCCAGTATGGTTAACCCTAAGTCCTATTGTGACCCACACGAGTTGCAGTTCAGTACTTGAGCTGTTATAGCAACTTGTAGTAGGAGCGCAGTATAGTAGTATTGAGCTGCTAGCAAAACTGCTGTAACCAGAGAGACCAGACTGCACTGATTCATCCCCCAGTATAGTATACATAGATGTATATATATATAAATAAAAGAGTAGGGAATACTCGACATGGGGGCGTCTGCAGAGAGATCCTGCTTAATAATACTGGTCTGGATTGAGGGCTGACCTATGTATGGTTAGTCCAGAATCTCGTCTGACCAGTTATATAGAGAGCCTATAGGCTATATAAACATAAAAACATGTTCTTCTCCCTGCATGCCAGTAATACTGATGATCGCACTCATGAGCGCTACGCCGTTAAAAGTACATACGGTCCTCTTGCAATAGAGAAATCAGTGCTACTGCTGCTAAATAAAATCATAGGAGGGCTCTTGCACGGTATACTTAGAGCTTAGCTCCTTAGAGAGGGAGGCCAGTGTGTTCCGATCGCGAACACAAGCCCCGCCTCTATGACATCATTACGTCGCGTGCCAACGTACGTTTCGCTGGGCGGGCTTTGTCAAGGCTAAGTTTAGCATTCGTCAGTGTAGCCCGATATAACATATATATTTTCTATATACATATTAGTAGATGTTTACACTTGACTGCTATTTAACCCTTAGAGTGCCTGTATGATGCCAATTTTTTACGCGCAGCTTTAACCTTTGCAGTGCCCTAATGACGTTACACGGTACAGTCACGGGCACTTGCTTGTTTTCATGGGTCAGGTACATGTCCGTTTCAGGCATCCGGGCCTGGCATAGTCATGTGATCACTCCAGGAGCAATCACATGAAGCACAAGTGCCAGTGGTCCTGGTGCCGCCGGACCTACAGAACTGTAAGAATAAAAGCAGCAGTCCCACCTGGATGTTTTTTTTCCCTTTAAGATGGGAACTGGGGGATCCTCCTGAGCTGAATCATGCTATTTTCAGCTCCAGACATCCCCCCTTCCCCCCCCCCCCCAGTCTCCAAGATACTTCTTGGTGCAGTTACTGGTGTACTTGACCCGTAGAGGGAATTCAAAATGGCCACCAAATGATCCGTTGCGGCTTCCTATTGGATGGTCATTTAAATCCCCAGCAAGAACACCAGTAACTTTAAGTATCTCGAGATCCAGGGGTTTCCCAGATCTGAGAATAATGCGGGTCCATTCTGGAGAAACCTCTGGTTACAATCCTGTAAAAAAACATGTTGAATTCTGATGGGGGGGGGGGGGCTGGTGCAATTGTAAGAAACTTGTATTACTTTTATATGCAATGCTGTCCTGTGTTTTTACACAGCTGTGTCCCTTCCTCAACACTATTACCTCAAATTAACTTATTTTATTATGACAATAGGGAGAACCTGACTTTGGCCATTGTAGGGGAAAACTCATGAGTAACAGGTTGACGGTCACATTTAAGCAACATAATCACCTCCAAAACACATGTATATCTTGGAAGTATGTGGATTGTGCCCAAAACATAAAAACACCAGTATATTTGAAGTAGTTATTGGTATTTTTTCTTGTTTTTGTGGCAGCCTTATTTAATTTCTAGGACCCTCATTTTAGTGTTTATTAGAAATAAACCATGGCACAAAGATATTAAAAGCAGGATCAGAGGAGGGTATTAATTAAACTCTGGTATGGCCAATCAGGGCACTATCACACTTGGCACTCCCACTGAAGTCACTTGGAGTTTCTGTGATATAGTGATAAATGATTTAGTGTCCTGACAGTATTACTGCAGTTTAATGAATAACCCCCAGAGTGCAGCCAAACTAGCCCCATCGATGGCTGTGGAGTGATGTGTTTCAGGGTGGTACTCCGTGGCTAAGGTGCTATAACACAGTAGTCCTATTGTTCCAGACTTCGCGGAATTGTAGACCTAAAACTACCAAGCACACGTTTATCCAGAAAGTGCTGGTTTACAAAAAAAAAAGTGCACAAGCAGAAATAGGTCAGGAATAACTGTGGACAGCATAAATACCTTGCTAAATCACCGGAAAAACAACGTTTTAAATACATTAATCATAGCTGATATTTTTGGAGCAACCCCCTACTCAGAATATTGCTGGGTCGTGTAAGCCTCCATTCCCTCACTGTATGGGGGGCTGACTATGCTTTGACAAAGCTAAAAATGGGCTTTGTGCACTGAGGGAGGCTGCTTACAGTATGTGGCTCTGACAGTTTGTCGCTATGAGCCCTTTCTGAGATGCAGAAGTACTTCATTTGACATACACTACACACTCTGCAGAGGTTAATGCTGTTCCTGCAAAACGTGTGTGTACCTATCTCTCTTTCACTGCTTGAATCTGCTCTTGCATCTGAAACACTGCACCAAATACAAGAGAGCTGCATTGCACACGCATGAGGGAAGGTCTGCTTGTGCACATATGTACATGTCTCAACACACATGCACACGGAATAAAACTTTGCACAGATTAACTTCTCACTGAGGCAGTGTGAGACTGTGAGACTGGGAGAGAGACAGCAGCACTTCCGGGATAAGCAGCGCTCCCAGGGGCTGCGGAGGGAGGGTTGGATGCACAGAACAGCAAATGCTATTCAGCCCAAACAGTTTCAAGCCGCCCTTGCTGGGGAATTACTGTAGTCTAGCTACGGCTCTTACCACCAGCGCTGGATCTGTGCGTGCAGGAGGGGAGGGGGAGGCTACAGGGAAAGGAAGCCAAGTGGGAAGCTGTAAAGTTACTCTGCTGCAACCAAAACACTGAAGAAGAGCACAGTATCCCGCTTCATGGCTGCAAATGAGGCGCCTCATGCATTCTCATGCTGCAACTTTGCAAGACCCATGTTATCTGTACTGCAGGCTCCCTCCTTAAAAATAAAATAAAATAAAAAGACACTCTGAAAATGTATTCTTGGGAAGACTGACAGCCGGGGTCAAGAAACAGCTGTTGAAGTTAATGTTTCTTCCTCCCATTTTGTCTGATGCTGTGCCCTGCCATGCTGAAGTGAGAGCTTTGCCAGTGCCTTTCTATGAAGGCAGACAGGCAGAGGCACAGGACATGCCCCCTAAAGTCAGGGCAGGACCTGCAAACACAATAAAAACCCCTTAACATTGCCAAAGTACTGCATAGTGCTGTGCATGCCATGCTGCATGCAACAGCATTTGTATTTCTGTGATAATACAAAAGGGGCATTTCTACTTGGAGCAAAGTAAAAGCACTTGGCCAAAAGAGCTCTACTCTTTTATTTATTTACTAGCTGATATACCCGGCGTTGCCCGGGATTGCAGGGGTGGGGGGCGTGAAGGGCAGGGGGCATGAAAGGCAGGGAGAGGGGCATGAAAGGGAGGGGGCAGGGCGTGAAGGGGGGTGGGGTGGGTTGAAAGGCAGGGGGGGTGGGTTGAAAGGCGGGGGCGTGGGTTGAAAGGTGGGGGGGGGTGGGTTGAAAGGTGGGGGGGTGGGTTGAAAGGTGGGGGGGTGGGTTGAAAGGTGGGGGGTGGGTTGAAAGGCAAGGGGGAGGGGGTGGGCTGAAAGGCGGGGGGTGGGTTGAAAGGCGGGGGGGGGGGTTGAAAGGCGGGGGGGTGGGTTGAAAGGCGGGGGGGGGGGGTGGGTTGAAAGGCGGGGGGGGTGGGTTGAAAGGCGGGTGGGGGGTGGGTTGAAAGGCACGGGGGGGTGGTGGCAGGGGGGGTGGGTTGAAAGGCAGGGGGGGTTGAAAGGCTCCTCCACCTCGTGCTCCTCGTCGGTGTCCGCTCTCGGGGATGGTGAGCCGGGGTAGCGACGTGTGGGGGGTGAGCCGGAGAGAGCGTGCTCTGGGGGGTGGGGGGAAGTGGGAGAGTGGCGGGGAGCGGGCTCGCGGCGCACGCATCTCACCCCCCCCCCCCCCCCGACCACGCATCTCCCTCCCCTCTGGCTGCAGGGAGAGACGGAGAGAGGCGGAGAGAGCCGGAGGAGCGATTTTGGGGATGGTGAGCGTGCTCTGGGGCGTATGTATAGCGGCGTGGGAAAGCTGAAATTTTGTGAAGGCGGACATTTTTTATAGGTGAAGGGGTGAATGTAGTGTGCGTAGGGCGCGGGAAGGTGGACATTTTCTGAAGGCGGACATTTTCAGTAGGTGAAGGGGAGAATTGTGTGTTTGTAGCGGCGAGAGCGTGCAAATGGTGAAGGGAGAAATTGTTATTGCGGAGCATGGACAGGATGATGTTGATGGTAATGATTGATTGCGTAGCGGGCGGGAAGGGAGTGTTGGGGGTGCGTGAAGGCGAGTGTGAATAATTAGTTGAATGCGGCAATTTTGTGTGCGGAGCGGCGACAGTGTGAAAAAAATGAGTGCGTAGCGTGGGTGAAGGCACAAAAGTGTATAATGTACGTTGATGTGGAAAATGTTTGTGGTGATTGGGAAGGGATGGCGACAGGGTTTTGAGCGTCAGCGTCTGTGGAGGGGGAGTGTGTAGAAGGCAGCAATTTTAAGGCGAGTGCAGACATGATGAGGGGAAGGATGAAATTTGCAGTGCGGAGGGCAGATGGTCATGAGTAGCGGGTGTGCGGAGCGAAGGCGGACATTTTGAGTAGGTGAAGGAGTGAATTTTGTGTACGGGAAGGCAGAAATGTGTATAATGTAGTTTGAGGGCGTAACGGGCGGGAAGGGAGTGTGCAGCGGACGGAGGTGTAGAGTGCGACAGGGTGATGAAGGGAACGGGCAGGAAGCCAGAGGGAGGGCGGAGCAGGCGGTAAGGAGAAAAATTACACAGGGGTGATAGTCTGAGGTGGGTTAAATTTACCAAGGTCAGTGTGTGACTCCGCAGGGTCTGATAGTCTGAGGTGACAGTTTGAAGGGGTATGGTATGGGAGTGTGAGTGTGTGACAGTGGAGTAGGTGTGCCAGTGATGTCAGTGTACTGTAGCTCTTGACCAATGAGAGTCGTGGGGGAGGCGGACCATGGGTGGGCGGACCGAGGGACCAGTGTGTGTGTGTGTCACAGTGGAGCGTACCTCTTTGCCAATGAGAGAGTCGTTCTACTAACAATCAACACTTTTCAGTTTTATTATATATAGATTTGTTGTCATTTGATGTGTAAAGTTGCCAGATATAGGTCCAGAAACTTGACATATATATATGAAGCGCTATGTACATTAATGGCGCTATATAAATAAACATGACGCGCGGAGTAATCCAGGCACACGGTCTTCTCATTAAGAGATTTTAATCAGCAAAGAAACAACCAACGTTTCGACTGCCACGCAGCCTTTGTCAAGGTGACAACGACTGCGTGGCCGTCAAAACGTTGGTTGTTTCTTTGCGGATTAAAATCTCTTAATGAGAAGACTGTGTGCCTGGATTACCCCGCTCTTCATGTGAACTTATTGGGATCTTTCAGGACATTTCCTCATATCTTTGAGCGCCGGCAGTTGAAGTATTCTTTACAAATAGATGAGACATGTGGCAGATAGCTGCCTTGTATGACTGAGCTATATAAATGTAGCCAGGTCCCCCTCTGAGGTGTGCCCCCCTTGTTTGTACTCACCTCCGCGTGGTCGGGAGAGTGGCGGCCGGTTGCGCGGGCGCGTGCACGCGCCTCAGGAGCTCCGTGGGAGGGGGCGTGCAGTGAGAGGATGTCGGTGTGCGCCGGGACGGCGATCGCGTCGCCGGGGGCTCCGGTGGTTGCAGAGGGAGTCGCCACCTTGTGGGCACTTGCGCAGACGAGCGGCGGCGGCCATTTCATGTCGCGCAAGCGCAGTGGAGAAGCGCGCAAAGGCTAGCCAATCAGGGAAGGTTCTTGGAAGGGACTACAAGTCCCATGAACCTTAGAAGTGTCCCACCTGACGCCAGAGAGCCAATAGGAGCTGGGGAAGTCCTGACAGGCAGGATAAGGAAGTGTGTCACAGGGAGCATGCCGGCAGAGTGTGACAGGCAGAAGTAGGGGACAGAGGGTCCATGCTGAGAGGCAAGTAGCCTCTGCACTAGGCCAGCAAATACCCCCTAGGCCCAAGATAGGTCCTGAGTCAGTATGTAGCTTGTGGCTGCTATAGGGACAGGCCCTAGCATAGGGAACAGATCCCTTTAGTATCTGAATATAGTTAGGGACACAGCAGACGCTGAACTCCCTGAGCAGAGGTCTGGGACCAGGCTTCACCCAAGAGACTAAAGAGACAGCCTGACGACGTCGTGGAAAAGAGTGGATCGGCGGATCCTTTGTGAAGTTTCATGAGACCGGGTGCTGCCGTGCCCAGCAGGTAAAGTCAACAAGTGCACCAACAAACCGGAACAAACACAGGCACTGATCACACCTATAAGGGTGGGTTCTTTGGGGACACTGTGGGTCTAGTGACCAAGGAACTAAGCATTATTGTGGACACGGTGTGGGACACGGTGTTGGGTAACATTTCTGGGGAGTAAAACCCTGCGAGGCGTGGGGCAGTTGTGCACATATATCTTAACCATAAGGGAGAGCCATCCTTTTGCATATGCCATTCACTATTACAGTAAAGGTTCCGTTATTTTTATACTGTGTGTGTGTATTATTGTGTCCTGTGAGGGGCTGCTTCCCCTCTGCTGGGATCCCTCACAGGTGAAGGCGCTGCACCAGAGTAAGTACACACCCCAGGCTCTCTGTGGCAGAGGCTCAGGCTCCTGGAGCCGACAGATATAGCAGCACTGGTAGCTTCCTGTGTTCTGGGGGAAACGGCTACATAAAATATATATATATATATATGTCTTTATTTATATAACTCAATTATATATATATAATTATAATTATATATATATATAATTGAGTTATATAAATAAAGACATATATATATATTTTATATATATTTTTTATATATATATGCCAAGAAAGAATATCACTTGTGAGCACATTCGCATGTCTTAGGTCTGCAACCCTGCCTTTCAACCATTATCACCTCGCATACCGTGCTCCCACTGCATCAAGGGATTCTGGGAAATGATATGCAAATGAGCACACAATGTGTCACCTTTTGCCTGGAATATCCATTCACATGGAGCCCATTTAAGCTGATGTATCACCGTTCACAGAGCTTTTAAACACAGCATGGGAGTAGCAAAGCAAGTACAACCCACTCACAGACATGTTTCAACCTTGATGGGTATCATCAGTGTGAGGTTGGTTTATACTTGTGTAACGGGTATTCCCTATGAATACAGCCGCTACTACCTGCTGTGCAACCTGTGTGGCTCTCAGGAGCCTAAGCCTCCGCTTGGGGAACCTGGGGTACATACATATTTACATCTCTTGGTGCAACGCCTCCACCTGGGAGGGATCCCAACGGAGTGGGAGGAGGCCCTCACAGGAAACAACCACACAAAGCGAGCAAATGTAAAACAGGACTGGCTTTACTGCATAGCAAACATATATCAACACAAATCAACATGCGCCACGGCGGACGCTAACCACACTGGGCATCACGGCGGACACTAACCACACTAGGCGTCACGGCAGACGCTAACCACACTAGGCGTCACGGCGGACGCTACCACCTCTAGGCGTCACGGCGGACGCTAACCTCCCACAGTGTGACCCCACCCTGTGTCCAGTAACCCCCACCCAAATGTCTCGCACTCCCAGAGTCAAATATCACTGTGCATATGTGTGTGTGACTGCACAGCCACTATGTTTGGTGATAGGCCTGGTTGGTGCACGTGAGTTGCAGGTTACCTGCCCGGGCTCCAGCCACGGGTACCGCGATATCAATCCGCACAATCCAACGTTGTCCTCCACACCGCGTGGGTTGAAAGTCCAGCGCGAACAATGTCTCTCCTAGTCTTAGGGTCTTTGGTGGTGTTCTGAGCCCAGAACCCACCTCGCAGGGCCGCACGGCGTCAGCACTGTGTCCCTGACTACTCGACCAAATAATGGGGCATTGTCCCTATCTAGGGCCTGTCCCTAAGCTCCACAAGCTACTAGGTGGCTCAGGACCTAACTGGGACCTTGGGGGCTGCTGGCCTATGCAGAGGGTCACTGACCCCTGCATCCACCTCTTACCCCTAGCTGGTCCGGATCCTGACTGCCTGCGTAGCTGCAAAACCCCGCGAAATGTATCCATCTGTTCCCTGGCAAATCCCTCAGCCCTATTGGCTCCCTGGCGTCAGGTGTCTCTGCCCCTATGCACCCTGGGGGCTGGCAGACTCATCTTCGCGCATGCGCGAGCTATCTGGGGCCTCCCGCGCTGTGCTCTGCTACTGCGCATGCGCAACAGCCCTAGCATGGCGGCGCCCTGCTTCCCGAGCCGCCGGGCCGGTGGCAACGCGATCGCGGCCTTAGCGACGGCCCGATCGCGTCCCCGGCAACCGGCCTGCTCGCGTCTCGCGTCCCTAGCTACCAGGGATCGATCTCTCTCCTCGCGCGCCGGCCCCCCCTCACTCCCTCGCACACAGCGTCTGGCGAGAAGGGAGGAGGGGGTCAGCCATGTCAGGGGGGACCTGGCTACATCCTCCCCCTGGTGAAAACTCCAACGTCCTCGCTTGGACCACATAACTTCCCAACAATGTACACAAATTATATAATAAAAATGCAGTAACTATATAACTTAGCACAGGTAACTCTAAACGAGATTGCATAATTCGTTGAGCATCACAATCACAGACTGTATCTTACTACGAGAACACTGCTGAGCCTCATAATGGGGTGCCCCCATTTGATCGTAAGTAACCCTAGTTGGCGGGTGCCTAACTCGTTGACTCCGTCGGAGTTGTTCTTCGGCAACTCCCTCGGGGGAGTAATAAGCATAGTCCTGAGGCCTAGCCTCTTCCCTTGAGGGGAGAAATGTCTCTGAGGGCACAAAACACGGGCTCTGTGGATCCAAAGGCTGGCCTGTTGGTGCCACCTTAGTAGGCGTTGGCCTACGGGGCCCTTTACCCGTAGCTCCTTCGGGAGATGCCCCTTCTGCGGGATGGTCCCTTTGAGAGGGTCCCTCCATAGGGTCTTCCGGAGTTTCAGAGTGAGTCTCGTTAGTTACAGTCTCTTGACACACCTCTGATAGATCGAACTCACCGTTGAGCGGTGTGGCTTGTAGTTCCTCTTCTTCATCTCCCACTTGGGGGATGGGGAGAAGGTGATTACGATGCCAAACCTTTACCCGGCCATCGGTGTCTCTGATGCGATAAACCGGGAGGCCAGGCATCTGTGACTCCACCTCATATACGCCATCTCTCCACCGGTCCGCCAGTTTATGTTTTCCGGGGATTCCCAAATTACGAAGTAACACTGCATCCCCAGGACGTAACTCTCGATACTTGACTTTATTGTCATATCGTCTCTTGTTACCAGCATTCAGTTTGGCTGTAGACTTCTCAGCCTGTTGGTAAGCTTGTTGCAGACTGTCTTTTAGCCTTTGCACGTACTTAAAATGAGTGGTATTGAGTATCCCGTCCATTGATACTCGAAGACGCACATCTACTGGAAGTCTGGCCTCCCGCCCAAACATGAGGAAGTACGGGGAGAACCCAGTGGACTCATGGCGAGTACAGTTATACGCGTGTACTAAAGTTTCTACATGACGACTCCATTCTGTTTTCTGCATTCCCTTCAAGGTCCCAAGCATGTCCAACAGGGTCCTGTTGAATCGTTCAGGTAAAGCATCTCCTTCAGGGTGGTACGGAGTCGTCCGGGATTTGGCGATGTTCAGCATTTTAAGTAATTCTCGGATCAGAGTACTCTCAAAATCTCGCCCTTGGTCGGAGTGAAGTCGGTTTGGAAGGCCGTAATGAACGAAGAACTTTTCCCACAGAACTTTCGCGACTGTGATAGCCTTCTGGTCTTTTGTGGGGAAGGCCTGTGCATAGCGGGTGTAATGATCCGTGATGACCAGCACATTACCGATTCCTCGACTATCAGGTTCGATACACAGGAAGTCCATACACACCAGGTCCATTGGACCAGAACTCTTAAGATGGGCCATGGGAGCCGCTCGGGTAGGTAACGTCTTGCGTTGAACGCACCGGGAACAACGGTGGCAGTGTTGCTCCACCGCTTCCCGCATCTTGGGCCAGAAAAACCGGTCTCGGACTAGCCCAAAAGTCTTCTCTACACCGAGATGCCCGTGTTCATCATGTAGAGACTTCAACACCATATATCTCAAATTTTGGGGTAGAACTAGTTGTCGCCTATCAGGGTGGTTATGATATTGGACTACCCTATAGAGCAAACAATTATCTATCTCGAACTTGTCCACCTCACGCATGAGTAACGCGACCAGATCTCGGGGAGCACTCTTCAATAGAGCGGGGTTCTTCCGCTGAACGGCTTGTCGGATGATGCTGATTACTGGATCTCTTAATTGATAGTCCACTAAGTCTTTCCATCTTATGACTTTGTCCTGGGTTATGTTCATCCCGGCGGGGTCGCAGTAGGCAGCAGGGATCGCCTGCGACTGGCACCCTAAAGAATCGGCAACTCTTAGTTCAGAGAATGCGACCTGATCATTGATGACGGCCACTATACTACACATTGCTCGCATCCCAGGTCCGGGGATCTCTTCCCATTCATCATCATCAGGGATAGCACTCAATCCTGGTCGTCGTGATAGAGCATCGGCCCCAATGTTCAGAGGCCCTGGCTTGTACTTCAGGGAGAATCGGTAGTTACATAGTGCCGCCAGCCATCGGTGTCCGGCTGCATCCAATTTGGCGGAAGTATTGATATACGTGAGGGGGTTGTTATCGGTCCTTACCTCAAACGTAACACCATAGAGGTAATCGTGAAGTTTCTCCGTGATCGCCCATTTGAGAGCCAGGAACTCTAACTTGTGCACCGGATATTTCTGCTCACTGGGTGTCAGACTGCGGCTGATGTAGGCTACAGGCCGAAGACCCTCGGGGTGCTTCTGATGCAGGACCGCGCCCAGTCCATTGAGACTGGCATCCACATGCAGGACATACGGTTGTTCTGGGTCAGCATATGCAAGCACTGGGGCTTCAGTCAGGTTTTTCTTCAAATTCAGGAAGGCCCGTTCACACTCAGCCGTCCACTTATCGCCAAACGGTTGACGGGCCGACGTGGCCTTTCTCCCAGTATCTTCAGGGTATATTTTCAGCAAATTGTTCAGGGGTTTAGCTCAGCTAGAGTACCCTTCCACGAAGCGACGGTAATACCCACAGAACCCTAGAAAGGACTGCAGCTCCATGACATTATCGGGACGCGGCCAGTTCACCACCGCTTCTACTTTGGCTGGGTCAGTAGCAATCCCCTGGGCAGACACGATGTGTCCCACGTAGGTCACCGAGGTATGACAAAACCTACACTTGTCGAGTGATAGCTTCAATCCTTCTTGGCCAAGACGATCTATCACCTTCAGCAACCTCTCCTCGTGTTCTTCTAAGGTCTTCCGAAGACAATGATGTCATCCAGGTAAACCAGACACTCCCGAGGGTTCATGTCCCCTATCGTCTTTTCCATCAGCCTCTGGAAGGTAGCAGGGGCTCCACATATACCTTGGGGCATACGCGTAAACTGGTAGAAGCCCAGAGGACAGACGAAGGCAGTCTTTTCCTGATCCTCTTCACTCATGGGTACCTGGTAGTACCCGGACCGCAAATCGAGCACACTAAACCATTGGCTCCCGTTCAGAGCATTCAGGATCTCTTCAATACGAGGGAGATTGTATTGGTCAGGTACCGTACGATTATTCAGCGTTCGATAGTCGACGCACAATCTTACAGATCCATTCTTCTTCCTTACTACCACTATGGGCGAGGCATAAGGACTCCGCGACTCCGTCAGTATTCCAGCGGTCTTCATCTCCTCCAGGACATCCCTTACATCGTCCACATCCCTGGGGGCGATACGACGAGAACGTTCACGGAACGGAGTGGCATCACTCAGCCTAATAGTGTGTTGGGCGCTGCGGCTGCGGCCCACATCCATCTCACTGGTAGAAAATACTGTTCTTCTTTCCTTCAGCTTGGCCGTCAGTCGACCCTTCCACTCAGTTGGCAGAGTCGAGTCTCCGAAGTTGAAGTCCAGGTCGACTAACTGCTCACCTACTGCAGCGGCGTTCACCTGGGGCGCTGTTTCTACGGGGCTGACGGGGTATATACCGCCCAGACTTTGTCCCACATCGATGTCCATTGGGAATGGAGAGATGTTTTGAATATACACATAGGCTCGGGGAGGAATTCGGGTCGCCCACTCTCTTACTTCAGGTATTACCCTATATCCTCTCTGGATCTCTTCCTCAGGGTCACTCTCCAGAGAGAACAGATGATCGGTCTCCTCCCGATCCGGATAACAGCACCAGATGGCCAGGCGTTTCACTCCCCCTGGTGAAATGGTCGTCAGTCCGCGTTGACGATTGTAGAGGTCCCCGTGACGCTCTAGGGCATATACTCGGTTGCACTCCTCTCTCAGTACAGGATCCAGGCGTGTATTGGCCATTGGCAATTCATTAGTCTCTTTCAAGTAGGCTCTGATTACAGCTCGTACTATATCCGTATTTGTCCCCAGGATGACCGGGTACTGACACTGTCCTTGAGGCTTTGGGCACACCATTGCCTCCACATGCATGGGATGTTTCTTGCCGGTATTCAATTGAAGTATCTCCAGTTGAACGTTCACAATCCCATCGATAGGGTAATCCTCGTTGCTCAACCCCCTCACCTTCATATGTTCCGCCGACCGAAGGGGACAATGCTTCAGGTGCTGGTCGTAGAAGTGCCGGTATATTATGGTCACTTGAGACCCGGTGTCCAATAGAGCAGCAGCATAGACTCCCTCTACTACCACACGTACGATGGCCGAAGGGCCCACCTGACAGTAACCATCTCCCCCTGGAGTTCCTTCGCTTGGGCTCAGGTCAGGAGGGGCTTCGGAAGGCGTGGGGGTGGCCTCGGTAGTTTTGGCTTCTGAGGTCTGCCTCTGACAGATTATAGCCCTGGCCGAGCTTCCTTTACTGGGCGTTTCCTTTTCTTGGGTGACTTCATTAGGGCACTCTCTAAAGAAATGGCCTTTCTGTCCACAGTTATAGCAGACGACGTCCTTGCGGTCCAGTCGTCTTGGGTAAGTGGGGGAGGATCTCCCCAAAGCCCGCCCTTTCGTTGAGGGCGACTTGGGTGGCGCATCTTCCTCTTTGACAGGTGTCTTGGTCCGGCGAGCGGAGGCTCCCGGGGTGTCACCGGCCGGAGGATCTCTGACCTTGGTGCCTGCATGCAGCTTGGTATAGGCCTCATGCCCTTTTACGATCCCCAGAATGTCCATGAAGGTAGGGGGAGGTCCCTCCTTTAGTGAGCATCTGATCATGATCACGATGTGATGCGTGGGGATGGCCCCTCGGAGGAACTGCTTGCGTCGATATTCGTCCATCTCTGAAGATAGGATGAGGCCGCAAGTTCGCAATTTCCACAGGACCAGCTGGATGCGTTGTAGGAAGTCGGACAGGTCTTCCTTCTCCTTCTGTCTGAGAGCGTAATATTTGAACCACAGCTCGCTCTCCTCTTCCTCCTTGCCATAGATCTGGACTAACAAGTCTACCATCTGGTGAGCAGAGAGATCAGGGTCTTGGTCACGCTGTGCACTGACCATGGTGGCCGCTGGGGGTCGTAGGCTTTCCAGGATTCTCTGCCGTCTGACCGTTTCAGAGCAGGGCCATTCGTCGATCACCTTGAGGGTGTGCTCCTTCCAAGAATCGATACTTTCTTCGCCTGTGGGGACAGGAACCGTTCCTGAGAACGCCTTCAATTTCCTATAATTTTGGGCTTGAGCGGACGTAGTTATCGCTTCCACTAGCTGCGGGAATGTCACTCCTAACAGGGAGCCGTCATTGTCGGAGCCACTGGCTATCGCTGCTCGCTGCCTGTTAGGGGTTGGGGTAGAACTGTTCACGGACCGGTTAGTAACCGGTGATGTTGCCGGACTGCCGGCCCAACTGGTGGCCCCTTGCCTAGCATCTGAAGAGAAGGTCACTCTGGGTAGGGATATATCTGATCGGATGGGTGTACTGGCGGCCATATCTCTGTCGTCCCAACCCTCATGTCTGGGGAGGGAAGTGACGTGACTGGAAACAGTTCCCGGGTAAATTAGAGGGCACCCTTGCGGCAAAGTCTCTGGTAGATACACTACTCGTGGGCCTCTATCAGGAAGTATAGCTTGTTCAGTGGCTAGCAATAGGGTGTTCTCTTGCCGGTCAATGTCATAGTGCTTGCTGATGAGGCGGGCGTCCGCCAGACCAGGTAATGTCCTTACTGCGCTGCAGACAGTAAACATGGAGACATCAGCAGGCACTCCGTCTACGGCGACCACGTGTCGCAGAAGCTCTCCTAGCTTTTCGGCCCAGTCGGCCACTTGTTTGGGCGTGAGCGCAGACATGCTGACTGACAGGGTAACGGTACTACAAAGTGGGGCACCCCAGGACTATCTCAGCAGCGCCTCCAAATGTAACGGGTATTCCCTATGAATACAGCCGCTACTACCTGCTGTGCAACCTGTGTGGCTCTCAGGAGCCTAAGCCTCCGCTTGGGGAACCTGGGGTACATACATATTTACATCTCTTGGTGCAACGCCTCCACCTGGGAGGGATCCCAACAGAGTGGGAGGAGGCCCTCACAGGAAACAACCACACAAAGCGAGCAAATGTAAAACAGGACTGGCTTTACTGCATAGCAAACATATATCAACACAAATCAACATGCGCCACGGCGGACGCTAACCACACTGGGCATCACGGCGGACGCTAACCACACTAGGCGTCACGGCGGACGCTAACCACACTAGGCGTCACGGCGGACGCTACCACCTCTAGGCGTCACGGCGGACGCTAACCTCCCACAGTGTGACCACACCCTGTATCCAGTAACCCCCACCCAAATGTCTCGCACTCCCAGAGTCAAATACCACTGTGCATATGTGTGTGTGACTGCGCAGCCACTATGTTTGGTGATAGGCCTGGTTGGTGCACGTGAGTTGCAGGTTACCTGCCCGGGCTCCAGCCACGGGTACCGCGATATCAATCCGCACAATCCGACGTTGTCCTCCACACCGCGTGGGTTGAAAGTCCAGCGCGAACAATGTCTCTCCTAGTCTTAGGGTCTTTGGTGGTGTTCTGAGCCCAGAACCCACCTCGCAGGGCCGCACGGCTTCAGCACTGTGTCCCTGACTACTCGACCAAATAATGGGGCATTGTCCCTATCTAGGGCCTGTCCCTAAGCTCCACAAGCTACTAGGTGGCTCAGGACCTAACTGGGACCTTGGGGGCTGCTGGCCTATGCAGAGGGTCACTGACCCCTGCATCCACCTCTTACCCCTAGCTGGTCCGGATCCTGACTGCCTGCGTAGCTGCAAAACCCCGCGAAATGTATCCATCTGTTCCCTGGCAAATCCCTCAGCCCTATTGGCTCCCTGGCGTCAGGTGTCTCTGCCCCTATGCACCCTGGGGGCTGGCAGACTCATCTTCGCGCATGCGCAAGCTATCTGGGGCCTCCCGCGCTGTGCTCTGCTACTGCGCATGCGCAACAGCCCTAGCATGGCGGCGCCCTGCTTCCCGAGCCGCCGGGTCGTTGGCAACGCGATCGCGGCCTTAGCGACGGCCCAATCGCGTCCCCGGCAACCGGCCTGCTCGCCGCTCGCGTCCCTAGCTACCAGGGATCGATCTCTCTCCTCGCGCGCCGGCCCCCCCTCACTCCCTCGCACACAGCGTCTGGCGAGAAGGGAGGAGGGGGTCAGCCATGACAGGGGGGACCTGGCTACATCTGCTTTGAAATATTTCTAGGCTGGGTAGGTTTACCATACATTTTATACATTTGCATGTTATTTCCCAGAATCGATTGCTGCAGCGGGAGCACTGTATGCGAGGTGATAATGGTTGAAAGGCAGGGTTGCAGACCTGTCTGTGACATGTGAATGTGCACACAAGTGATATTCTTTATTGGCTATATGCTAACAGTGGAGGTTTTCAGTCGCCTTTTTCACCCACCATAACTTAATATGTATATATATATATAGATAGATAGATTAGATTAGATTAGATAGATAGATAGACAGACAGACAGACAAATAGGGACTGCGCTTGAGTATCTGTTGCCAACAACACCAAATAATTAGTAAAATATAGTATGAATTAACCTTATATATTGTATCAATATATCATAAGACCTCCACTGAATAACAACCAATGGTGACCCAGCATAAGAAACAAATATATAGTATATGAAAAAAAATATATAAAAATAATAAAAAGTGTGCTGTGGATGCCTTGAAAATATGTCCTTATGAGTCCATGAAATAAACAATCCAATTCAGGAAAAATGCACGATACAGGAAACAGGCAGCCTTCTAATAGGGCCCAACGACCTCCCCTCTCCACCTGCATAGAAAAAAGAAAAGAAAAAAGCGCCCAATCCTAGTGGATTAACGTATAAAAAATAGATTTAATGTTCCAAAAACTCAATGGTTAAGTTCACAAACAAAGAAGGTAAAAAGGCAATATATGAGATCAATACTCATGCTCCGAATGATAGGCGAGAGACCGCTCCTCTGCTCCACTGCTCTCAGAGTCCGGTGTGACCCTCGTGAGTCTCCATCCAGCAGGAACTCTCGGCGTCAGTACTTCACAAACTCTTCCCCCGGGAACACACATCAGATGTCCCTGTTCCAACCGGGGGTGTCGGGGGAAGAAAGGGGAAGGAGGAAGGCAGATGCAGCAGGACCGCTGGTATCGGCAAACAGTTTAGGTTGCGGCAAATCACCCATCAAACGTTGGGTCATCCACAGCACGTCTAGCGCATATAATATATATATATATATATGTGTAATTCAATATATACTGCATAATGATAAAGGCTTGCAAGGGGCTGATAACGAAATGAGGAATGAATCCTGCAGCAATTCTAAAGGGAAGCAGTTCTATGGCAGATTATTTTTTATTTTACATAAATTATTAAGTACATACAAAAAATACAGAAACGTGAGGGTTTGGTGAAAAGGGAAAACTAAAGGTGATTAGAACTTACATATCAAGATGAAGTTCTTAATGGGGGCCAAAATGTTGATCTACACCAAGGGTCCATAATCTTTTTGTGCCTATGGGCACACTTGAGTGTTCAGGAGAGAGTGGCAGGCTCTGACCAATGAACATGCACACACAATGCAGTTGAGCAAAGGAAAAGGTACCGGCGCAAACTAGTGGGAAAATATATAGTGAGGAATGTAAATGTGTTGGAGAGGATCTCCCACAAATCAGCTCTTTCTTACATACAATAATTCCTAACAAACTGCAACTCGCCATGTTGAATGGCATCCTAAGGATAGATCTTCTCATATAAAGACAGAAAAAATCCATAAAGAAAGGAAATACACTCATACTTTCATACTTACACTCATACTCACGGCAGTCAAGGCAGTGAGTGTTCTGGGCACACTCTCACCCTCTCGTATTCCAGCTCCAACCATAAGCACCGCCCAATCGTCTGCTTCTGCGTTGCAATCACGGAGATGCAGGGAACTCAGGAAGGCTGCTGATTGGTTGATATAATGCGCTGGTATTACTGCTCCTAGGACAGTTTCCTCCAAGTGACACTTCCCAGCGCGTTTTGTTGTACTTCGACTACCTGAGGACTGGCACGCAGTTGCTGTTCGCGGCACTGTGGTCACGGGCACCCACAAAAGGCTTGGCGGGCGCCATGGTGAGTGTGACGGTAGGGGTAAATGTAACTGCATTTAATAAAGGTCAAGCCGGCCAGTACCCCTACCTGTCAGTAATACATTTGTATTATGTTAAATGTGTTTATGTATTCTGTAGCCTGGTTCCAGCATTTCAGGGACAGGGGTTAATTTTGTTTCCAGATGGACTGTTGCAAGTAGTCTGTGATCTTCCCAAGTAAGGCCGCGCTTACAGTCCTGGCTACAGCGAAGTGACGACACCCGTCGGCGTTGTAGCAGTGATTTCTGCCTATGGTGTAGGAAGCAAGAGACGGCGACCGGGGGGGCGTGTTGGGGGCGAGACCCTGAGTGGTTCGACCTCATTGGCTGAACCTCTCACGTGCCTGCTGACGTCACGCAGCGGTCGCCAAATAAATCAATTGACATTGACTACTATAGGTGCACGCGACGGATTAAATAAACTTGTTTTGACGCGAATTTGCATCGCTGTTGCCGTAGCCAGGACTAGAAGCGCGGCCTAAGCCTTTGCATGTAACTGTGTTTGTGTTGCCCTTGCCCTCACAATCAGGGGCTGGGTGTCTTGCTAACACCTGGGGAAGGGAGATTCCTGGTGAGATAAGAGCAGCTCTTTGTTAGCTGTCAGCTGAGAGTTTTTTAATTGTGAAACATATTTTGTTTGGAGAAGCAGCTTGGCAAGGAGCTGTGTGCAATGGGGAGACGCAGAGAAGCGAGCACAGGGTAAATCTCTTGAGGGAGTTCCCTGAACCTAGTTTATAGGGTACCCAAGTTTCCCCATTGTACTAAGTGTATGTGTGTTGTTTTGCTGTAAATAGCTGTGGATATTTCTTTTTCCAATAAATACATTTTATAAACTCTGTTTCTGTCTGACAAATTGATCCTTTGTGTGTTAGTCCTGGTCTCTCATGACAGTGGGGACCCATTGATCTACACCAGGGGTCTCCAAACTACGGCCCGGGGGCCACATCAGGCCCCCCACAAGATTTTATCCGGCCCGCAGCAACTTGAAAAATATATATTTTTGCTCATTATATATAATTTCCCCGTGTAAGCACGGCATCCTTTCTTGTAATTGTCACATTTCTCTTTTGTTCTGAATCATACCATGCTGATTACCCCAACAAGATCCAAATAAAACTTATTCATTTATAAAATATATAAAAATTATAAAAATATTTTTTTTTTCTTTGGCCCACGAAAATGTGTAGAATATACGATGTGTCCGTCGTACTGAAAAGTTTGGAGATCACTGATCTACACCAATAAGTATTTTTGTTACTTTTTAAAGCGTGCTGGTCCTCAAGATTTTGTATACACTATTTTTGCTTTCTGCTGCACCGTAGTGATACTAGTATTGGTGTGCCTTATCGAGTTTCAAATTTACTATATGTATACAGTAAACATAAATAAATATATAGTTGGACTGCCCACAAGGAATTGCTTCTCTATCACGTTTGCCTTTTATTTGCAAGACATTATACATTTGGTATTGTAGCAGAAGCGTCTTAAACCCCCCTCAAAACTCATGAGGCCCAGATCCACAGTGCTCCGTTATTTTCTTAACGATATGCAAACTAAAGTTAACGAGTTTAGTGCTGTTTTTATTAAGACGGCATTGCGTTACTGTAATGGACGTCAGGGATAATCATTTGCAAAAGAGACATGCCAACTAACAGCGTATATATATCCACAGAGGTTTGTTGTAGTTAACAGAGGGACTTAACGAGATGTTAGTGTAGCCCTGGGTAGTTTTGGGGCTATAGGTCTGTCCTCCTGGCAGTAATACCTAGTAAGGGCAGGTTTGCCAGGAGCAATCATGGGGTTTCCCCACACATGCAGTGCAGTGAGTCAGTGAAGGTAGTGTCACCAGACTCTGTGTCCAATTAGAGACACAGGGGTGGTGCTTACTGGAGCTACTTACTGCATAGCACTTCCTGATTTAGTCAGTCTGTCCCTACCGTGAGAGGTGCAAGGTTACCCGTACCATACCAGCAGGTATGCACCACACTGACCGATGTAACCAGAGTAGTATTGCCCTTAGGAGACCCTATGTGAGATTGGGGGGGGGGAACAGGGTTACATTAGTTACGTCATAACTAAACTTTGGTGTTACATCCGGACCCTAAAATATATATATTTTTACAGGTTCTGGATAAGTATAAGACCACAGTTAGATATGATTTAACAAACATATTGTTATTTACAGGGTTCTTTCCCTCTCCTATCTTCTCTTTTTTTTTTTTACTTTAATGAAACACCTATTGAGGGTCTGCATGAAAGTAACGCCACCTGTAGGTAAGACATGCTTAACGCTATGTTATTTGAAACTAACGCAAGACAGTGCTAACTTAACATGGCGTTAAGACAATGCTGACGAGACAACGAATGGACATTGTTTTTGCATATAATTAGCTTTCTGGATTCGCGTTAACCTCAGGGAACATAAAGTCTGTTACGAATTTTGATACAGTATGTTATGAGCCCTCAGTAAATAGAGCTCTGAGGCTGTGGGCCTAAGTTTCCCCATCCACACCATTTCCAATGACCAAGAATCCTCCTATTGATTCAGTAATTGGGGGTGAGGGCAGCTGTTTTATAAATAGCCAGTTACCCTGCATCCTGAATTCCCCAGACACCATCAGACAGTGGGACCACTGTTCTTTTTGTTTTTGGTCACATATTTGTCACTCTCTCCCTTAACCCTTAAACATTATGAGCATGTGTGTTGAGCAACCAACATTGCCACCTTTTCTTATCCCATTTGGGTTCTAAGACATTGACAGCTTTATGTACTGTAGTCTGGCACATCAGTGTTCACCCCCAATGTTTATGTTTTCATAGAGGTGGGATAGAGCATTGGTTAAGGGTTTAGTAAATGGAGATATTAATGTTTATATCTTCTTGTGAAATTGGAAGCCCTTCAAATGTACAAGGCCTTGGGGCTAGTCTCCTCAGCCTAGAAACAGCAGTGTGGCTTGCACAATTGTAATGTCATACGTATGAGAGGGTTGATTTACCACTTTATTGCCAAAGACACCTGCAAAGTGTACAGTACAAATGTTGCAAGACTTACTGTCCTTGTGACCGCTGTCACGGGAGACCAGGCAATTACACCTTTAAACCGGGATCATTCATTGAGCAAAACCAAGGAGTAAAATAAATTGTCATTTATTCCATTGAAACAGACGTACACACAGTGGATTACAATTATACAAAGGGAAACACACTTACTGGGGGATCTGGGCTAAAAAACGAACCTTTCCTAGCTCAGATAGTCCTTAAACCAAAGTCTTTGGTTGACCGAGATGTACCCGCAAAAGTCCTGGAACTCAACTTGGCATGTGTCACCAGACGCCATCGCTGTATTTAATCTGGAGATGCCAAAATCCCTTGACCGGGAGATAGTATCAAACGTCCTGGTACTCTTTTCGGCTTGTAGTTCCAGCCGCGACTGCTACGTTCTATTCTGAGAACTTGGGCCCCGAAAAGTGGGACTAAGAAAATTTCTCGCCTTGAAATTTCCGAAACCAGCTCGCGTCTATTTCAGTTCATATACAGGGCATATACATATACACTGTTATACACCATGTTCATAAAAATCATACAAAATTCTTCTAAGTCCCCCATCCCCTAAGATCTACTGAAAAGACGCGCACGTTCTTTTCAGAGCTCCTAGACATTCCTATAAGAAGTTTTAATAAAAGTTGCTTCAAATAACGCTTAGGTTAATTTTCAGGGTTGCTTCAATTGTACCGAAGCTGGACAGAAATAATTTTACTCTTGCAACCTTATACATAGTTGGAGATACCCCAAACCCCTATACCGGGTCCAGGGGTTTGGGCATATACCATGGGGGACCCCATAAACCAGGGACCCCTGCCTATACCCAGGATACACAAATCCCTATGCCCCTTTTTACCTCTCTAGGCTGTGCTGAAGCAGGGATTCCTGGCAGTGAGCTGCAAGAACGTTTTCAGGGTAGGATTTTGACCGGAGCATTGTGCTTCAATGTATCCGAGAATCTGACCTGATTCCCGGCTACCTTTTTGGTGTACCCAGTGTAGCCCTCTTTCCTGCTGATATAGATAGACTACTAGTGCTGTATGTACCTGCTGGCTCAGTGAGATCTGGGCCTCCGCTAACTGGGAGCCTGGGGTAACAATATGTTCTTGGCAGCGCCTCCACTTACCCAGGATCCCCAATAAGTAAGATTCCCCTAGGTAAGAATAATGATAACAAGCCAAAACGTTGTAACCTTTTACTATTGTGATTGCAAATCCTTAGCTTACACCTATCAAGAATAACACACATATAATCACAGTACATGAATAGCTGATACTCAGTAGTTATACACCAGTGGCCTGGCCACTCTCCTCGTTCGAGTAATGTCACTTCCCACCACCGCGTGCACCCCACACTGTGTCCAATGTATAGACTCAGTCCCTTGGTCACTCAACCCAGTGTCCCCAAAGAACCCTCCCCCAAGGCGGGATCAGCGCCTGAAGGTACCGGTGTTGGTGCACTTATTAAATACCTTCCGGCCACTCCAGCAGCCGGTAACTTCAAAAAGGATCAACCGATCCAGCGTAGTCTCTCACGAGTTTGATAATGTCCAGCAGCTTGAGCCCAAACCACTGAACACAAAGCAGCGCAGGAAGAACACTGTGTCCCTGTCTGCTAATACAGTAAGGGAATAGGATGTCTCTCTTTAGGGCGGTTCCCTGCAGTACCACAAGCTGGTGGTGACTCAGGGTCCGCACTGGGGCCTGAGGGGAAATCTGGCCTACGCAGGTGGGTCACTGACCCCCTGCAACACACACAACCTCTCCCCTTGCTCCTCCATCACCCTCTGCTAGCATGGTCTCTCCCCCACGCTTCCCTTTCCTCCTGCCAGCCAATCCTTCACTCCTATTCGCTCCCTGGCATCATGTGGCTCTTATGAGGCTCATGGGCATTGTAGTTTTACTTCAGAGCCTCCTGGTTATTGGCCAGCCGTTCGCGCGCTTACACTGCGCATGCGCGAACTCTCTCTGTGCCTCCGGTCGCGCATGAGTATTGCGCAATGCCAATTACAACATGGCGGCGCCCTGTGCTATCGGGCCACCGCGGAACCTCCGGGCACTCCCTACACAGCACCCCCCGTGATTGCACCCTGCAGCGGAGGTACAGAGGGGAAACCAGAACACCCCACACCAGTAACGCTGGAACCCCGCTACATAGCCACAATCTGAAAAGACTTTCTCTGCAAAACCCACCCTGAACCTCATAGCCTAGCAATCTCTGCTTGCTGGCACTCCTGGAAAAGCAAAAAAACTAAAATTCTTTATTGTCGCATATTTTCACACAATGCATAGTAGTACATACATGACAGCCAGGTCCAAGAGCTGACACTCTAGGACCCCACCACGTGACTCAGGGGCAACCAAGAGGGCTTGACATTTATTAGTAAGCCTGGTTACCCCCTCATCATCACAACCGCGGGAAAAAATGCGGAAATCCGAGGCCAGGTGGCGGCCACAATGAGAGCAAGTTTTGCGACACCTAGAAGGACTTACACTGTAGGGGTCCATGCTTGTGAATAGACTCTGCAGCATTAATCCTTCGCTTGAATGGGCCATCTGCTGAGAGAGACTACTGGTACTCACCTTTAAGATGAGCTTTGCAGCTGTCTGCAGCCGTGTCTCCATCTCCCTGTCTGGAGCCGTGTCGCTGCAGCACTGAAGGTAAGATGCAGGACTGTACTGTATTTCCTTCCCCTTGATTACGAGCTGCCCTTATATGGGTCTCTACATCATAGTTGTTGACTATATGGCTATATTTGGTCATCTACAGCGGGTCTCCAAACTACGGCAAGTGGGCCATATCAGGCCCCCCACAAGATTTTATCTGGCCCGCAGCAACTTGAAATATATATATTTTCGTTCAATATATATCATTTCCCAGTGTAAGCACGGCATCCTTTCTTTGTAATTGTCACATTTCTCTTTTGTTCTGAATCATATCATACTGATTACCCAAAAAGATCCAAATAAAACTTATTCATTCATTTATAAAATATATAAAAACTATAAAACAAATTTTTTTCTTTGGCCCGCAAAAATGTGTAGAATTTACGATGTGTCCCTCGTACTGAAAAGTTTAGAGACCACTGATCTACATCATCAAGGGGGCTGGACAGGACATGTAACACTTTTTGCTTTACATTTCTTACTTTGAAATCTTACTTTACACATTCATTCTTTGAAACTGTGGATCCCTGAGGAAATCAGTTGATGAAATCAGTAGGATTTGTGAAGTACTGAGTCATACCATACCCAGTGTTGGTAGCCATTTTGTTTTCCTGGAACTGCTCGATTAGCGAGGAGAACCTGCAGTGTACAAGTGGCTGTCTGACAGGGTCCATATTCCACTCTGCTGAACAGAGTGGGGCTGCTGGGGTGTGCCATATATAAACAACCCAAAAGGCGTATTTTCAAAAGACCTCTCGTGAGTGCAATATACCACCTTGTGCGTTTCTAGTAAACAGATTTACACTACTGTGTTGTTCTGCTCCATCTTTCTAAAGCTATTTGAAACAATCTTCCAGTGTTTTCATTAGAAACACTGATTGGTACTTCTATTGTGTACTATATGCTCACCAAGTGTGAATAATATTAGTCACATTCTCTCTGACCTACTCTATATCACAGAGCTGTACTATGTTGTGGTTTATTTCCTCTATTGTATGTACCTGGGAGTCACTGTGTGCCTCAACATCCACTCAAAGAATTACCCTCACAAACGGAATAAGAAATCCGTGATATGAGAGCTGCAGACCACCCAACAACTTATCAGTATCATTTCTTATTACATCACCGACATCACTTCAAGTCACTTATTGTGCTGTTTATTATAGTGCCACTTTAGAGCACATTGAATTTTCCTTCACACAGCTTTAAACATTCATTACATCAAAAGTAAACAAACCCATTACCTCCCAAAAAGAATAACCAGCAGCCATTTTATACATTAATGATAAAACATTAACAAAAGATATATTCATCTGTAAATTGAACATTACGGATTGGACCTGAGATTATGCTAATGCCTATTTATTATAATATATTTCAACATTAGTGTGCTGTGTGCCATTAGATGGCGAATGTGTAACATTTTCAGGCGATTGCTGTAAAGATTATACAATAGGAGAATATAGTCATATTTTTTTCATACAACATGAGTTTCAGAGTGGCAATCCAACCTGAATTGATGTGAGCAAGCACTGGAACAAAATATGTCTTGATAAATGACTTCCTTTGCTTTGTGCAGTCTACTATTTTTGCTGATCTTAAATAGACCATTCTTTCCCAGCCATTCCTTTTTATACAGTAGCATTGCTCAACGTAACTTAAAAAAAAAAAAAAAAATAGATATATTTATTCAAATAATAACCCCCACCATGAGACCACGACAATCTGTACATTTGTAGGATTTGCATTCCTGAGATTTTGTTCTAAAATTTGTAACCGTTTTATACCTTTGGGTTACTGAGCGATGGGCCAGAATGTACTCATGAAATAGTTTCTGCAAAGAGAGAAGATATAGGTGTGACTAAATAGTGCTCTGAATGGATTTTGAAACATCAGCCACGACCATCCCCATGTAATATTCTTCCTCTATTCAAACCAAGCTTTTTGTCTCTGTTGGATGACAAACCCTAATATTTAAAAATATGAATCACTTTGCAAATGAGTTTCAAATGAGTAGTCAATAAGTTGGTAAGTTATGCTTGATTACCTGCTACTTGTTATAAATGTCCATAGATAGGGAGGAAATGTGACCCAATAGGCAGAGTGACTGGTTTGGCCAGTCTAATTCCCACTTTCCACAAGAACTCTTGGCTGACATAACCATGCATAATTCCAGAAACATGTATAACAGAGAGAACTCAAAAGAATGGGTTCAAAGCACCCCACTATTTGCACTCATTACCTAGTTAATAAACAGATGCCCCTAATGCCAAGTGATCAGATCCCTTGCTAGGGAACTGTAAGCGACGAGAAAACAAAAAAGTTTTATTACACAAATCATTAATACACTCAAAAGTTTTAAAATATATAAAATCCCCACGGAGGAGTAATGGAGAAGATGGGATTATATTATCTGCATTACTATATCACGTCAATAGTCAGTTAGGATCCCTATCTTCCCCTGCGGTTGGTATAGTCATGCGATATCCACTGATTAGTACAAGTGGGATTGTGATTACATAAGGTTGCAGTTTAGATAGTGTGAGCTTGCAATTAATTATTGCCTGTTTGTCAAGATAGATATATCCCAAAATGTAATTTGCCTTACTGAGACAATATAATGCCCAAATTTAGAGTACACAGTCTTATGTGTGACCTAGGTACTATTAGAACAAATCAGAATCTCACTCTGTTTAAACAGCACATTCTATTCATTTCCAATCTAGCCACCAGTGAATACAGGGCAACACAGGGTTACAGCGAACCCAAGGATTGTGTGAGCCCTGTGGGGCTACTGTGTATCAATATATCAGCAAGGTTGCAACAAGTTGTATCACACTATACATTAGCATAGCCTACATGAGTATAGCAAGTATGTTGCATCTATTAATAGTATATACAGATATAGGGCAGCACAGGGTTACAGCAAACCCAAAGAATATACTAGCCATGTACCAAACTAACAATGTGTGACCATGCTGTAAAATGGCTGCAGTCATCTCTCCTGCTGAGAGTAAGGCCTGGTAAGTTATGGGCATGCCAGCAGTTATCATGGAGGTTTGCCCTCAAACCCTGGTGAGGTGTCATATGTCCCATAGGAAGTGACAACATGCTGTGTGTCCACAGTTAGTGACATCAGAGATGTGCCTGTTCCTAGGTGATATAAGACACAGCACTGTCTAAAGTTAGTGGAGTTCCTGTTGTTGTGCTGCCTCTGTTCAGTAAGAGGCATGTGAAGGTCTGCAACAATGTTGCAGAGTCTGACGCAGAGCTGTGAGTCTGGCAGCACAAGGCAGACAGAGAAAAGCTGTTGGAGTGTTATGTAAGAACTATGAGACAAGGAGCAAGTCTGAGTGCAGGCTTGGGAGGAGACAGCTTATAAGACTGTGACCAGGGACCTGGCACAGGGACTATCTCCCTAAAGGGGAGATAGGGAACCCACCAATTAAGGGAAGAGATACCTTTCAAAGGGAAGTGCGGTGAACATGGGAGGCTGAATACACCCCATTGTGGAGGGCAGCTGGCCCACCGTACCAATAAAGATGATCCTGATTAAAGACACTCTTGTGTGCAAGTGTGGAGTTATTGCACAGAGAGAAGCACCACAGAGGAGTTCCTCATCAGAGTCATCCCCAAGGGGACGCCGGGATCCTGATGAGGTGGAGGCGCTGCACTGGATATAGGTAGGACTCAGCACACTACCTCAGCTGCCTGTCTGGGTTGGAAAATCCCCACACACCATCATGCGGGAGACTCAGGAGTCCTGTTGCCAACAGGTGCACCACCAGACATCACACTGTAATGGGGACTGGTTAGACCACAGGGGCCAATATGAGATTGGGTGGGTCAGGCCGGTTCAGAAAACCCGTTACAAACGTATTACATTCAGCCTGTAACTGAATACCAAGTTTGTTCAAACTGCTGACAATGAAAATAAGCCGGAACAGTACCAGGTTACAGCGAACCAGAGCAGTAATAGTAAAGGTATACAAGCCGTGAGTTTCAATCGCATGCACCGCCGCTCCTACACTGGCGACACACTTTATTCGAGCTTGGCTAGTCCCACGAATTCGGGTATACTCGGGTGTATTGAGGTTTGTGACTGTTTTCTGCCCGAGTGCATTGCGTTATTTTCCAGGCAGGGATTGAAGCATTTTATTCCCGCTGGCTGCAATACTGCACAGTATATATATATATACTGCATTACAATTCATGAATTTATGCCATCTGGTAGACACGCGAAGCATTGCAGCCTATTAAATCCTAATCATTATCATTTAACAGATCAGCCGCCCGTCAGCCAGGCACGAACCATGGCTGGGAAGGCAAACGCAACGGGGCTTGTCTGAGGTGAGGAGCGGCGCATTCCAGGTATCTGCCAGGTACATACTGGGTATTTGCTCGAATAAAGTGTGTCGCAGCAGTAAGTGACGTCACTCTCGCAACGTCTATACAGCCCAACACATGTTTCACCCTTTCTACGCGCTTCTTCAGGGGGAGGAGTCTACTATTCAGACCCTGACGTCAGTATTTATAGGGAGGTTTCAATTCTAATTGGCTTGTGGGTTGTGGTTCATCTTTACTCAGTTTAGGTGATTATTTAACCCTGTCAGATCAGGTCAAAATCTAGTGACCTATTGTCACAGATAGGACATTTATGGTATTTGAATATCCCATATTTACATAACGCTCTCCAGATGACATGTATTGGTTGGATATCTGTACACTCCGGATTTAGTTAGTGGTTGTTTTAGCTATTTGTATGTTGATGTAAGTATTGCCTAAAAGGCATCTTAATACATTCTTCTTTTGCATCATTCATCATATGTCCAGTGTAGAAATGTATGTATAAATTACATGATCCGCCCCTAGGGTCAATACGGATCTTGTCTGATTTAACCAACTGTATACCCAGATCCCACAAATATATAGTTCCAAACATCCCAGGGTTAAAACGGGGACATATAGCTTAGAGAATAATCCTAAGTGGAGGACACTATATGGGAATTCCATTTATGGTGTCTGTTCTTCCAGTAGTATACCATATTAACACTGGCACAATTGTGTACACTATAGAAATGCCGAGTACATAAATCCTTCATTGAGTCCAAGGGGCGACTAGGTCTGCAATAAAAAATATCCATCTGCATTCCCGCTGGAGTAATAATTTATCCCAGTCACCCCCTCGTGGACTTGGTTGTGTATGTTCAATGGCTGTAAAACTCATAACATGTTGGTTCCCCTGATGGTGCTCAATAATGTGTCTGGCTAGCGGTGTGTCAACTGAATTTCTGACATTACCTACGTGTTCCAATACACGTATTTTAAAAGGTCTGTGTGTTTTTCCTACATATCTCTTACCGCATACACAGGTCATTAAGTATATAACTCCACATGTCTGACAGCTTATGAACTCTTTTATTTGGAAAGTTTTTGTTTGTGTGTTGTTTGTGAAGGATTTTGAGGCCCGCATGAACGGGCAAGCTTTACATCTCATGCATTTAAAATAGCCTTTTGGTTTCTCTCCCAACCAGGTTTTATTTGGCTGTGCCTGGAAATGGTTGCGTACCAGTCGGTCCTTGATGTTTCCACTATGCCTACAACACATACTTGGTGCACAGTAAGAATTTTTCGCAAATCAGAATCCTCCAGAAAAACGTGCCAATGTTGCTGCAGGATTTGTCTGAGCTCTTGCCATTGACTACTGTATTTACCAATAAATCTGATTGTATCATCTGTTGTCATCTCTTTTTTGTTTGCCAGTAATTCCGTCCTTTCCGATGTTAAGGCTCTATAGTAGGCTTTTTTAATGATTTTATTTGAGTACCTCTTTCCCTAAACCTGAGTGTCATATCTTTTGACTGTTTTTTAAAATCGGATAGGGAGGAACAATTCTGCCTTAAGCATAAAAATTGACCGGAATGTTATCTGTAGTGTGCCTTGGGTGATGACTTGTTGCCATTAGGAGTGTATTTGTAGAGGTCGGCTTCCTGTAGATACTTGTTTCTAGGTTACCAGTGTTGGTCTTGAATATGGTAGTATCCAAAAAGTCTAATTGGGTTTTACTCATTTGGAATGTTAGTTTCAGGTTTTGTTGTTTTTTATTCAAACATTCGATAAATTATTTTAGCAATTCCTCAGTCCCTTTCCATATTAACAAAATGTCGTCAATATACCTGACACACAGCTCCACATGTATTGTGTACCTTTCATGGTCTTCCACAAAGACAATCATCTCCTCCCACCATCCCAGGTACAGGTTGGCATATGTGGGGGCACAAGTTGTCCCCATCGCCGTGCCCTGTACCTGGTGGTATATTTGGTGTTAATAATAATAATTCCAGAAACAACAGACCCTTAAATGTCTACAAACAAATATTATTTAAAACATCACTGTTTTATTCCTTACCTTGGAAACTTTATCAAGACAAGTTATCCGAAACATTGACGTTATAAATAAAACAAATCTTACTAGAGATTGAAGTGCCTGAGATTTTTTCAATTATAAATTGGCACCCTCACATAAGCAGTCTACTTGTGCAAGTTTATTTTATTCAAGTGGTTAGCAGCATTGCTTATTTCAAAGTGTCCATCTTTAAAAGTGATAAAGGTCCAAAGTAGGACAGAAACGTTGATCCTTTAATAAACTAGGATTATTATTCACACAAGTCCAGTGGAGTGCCATCTCATTTTCTGTTCCTGCATCTTTAAAAAAAAACATTTTTTAATGGTATACAATGTGGAGTTATACTGGGAGATAAACAGGAGTTGAACAGAAGTGGAAATAAAAGAGGAAGCCAGCACAAGCCTTACCTTGGATGCAGACAAATTCATGCAATGCTACACTTTACCTCATAAGCAACTATTGCCCAGTCTTTCTCCCTACACTGTTCACTTTTCTCCCTCATAATTCTCTTCACTTTTATACTGTACTTTCTGCATAGTCTCTCACTTTGTCCATACTGTTACTCTCTATGTTTACAGCCTCACTATAAGATCTCCAACATGGATGCTCCTTGACTTTACTGCCTCTACCAATATGGCCGCCAAGGCAGGAAGTTAGCCTCTGGTTGAGCTGGATGGCTCACACCTGCCTTCTCACTTTACAAGGCTTCCATTCTCCTCTCTTCTTGCCTGTGCAAGATACTGTTTTTCCTACCTCAGACCCCTGCCTGCCTCCAGACTTCTCTGCCTCTCACCAGCCCTGACCCTGGAACCGAAGCCTCGACAATTCTGCCTCTCTCCTGTCCTGACCCCGGGACCGGATCCCATTATTCTACTAATTCAGGATCTAGATCCCAGGTATGGGATGGTCTATACTCTGCACCTCTGCCTAGTGGGTCTGTCTCCTGGATAGTACAAAGCAACGTACGCAAAGGTAACACATTGCACAGACCACGCAATAGACCTCACAGAGAAGGATAAGGCCATGTCCCTCCAGGGCCAACTCCTCTCCAAGCAGTCAGTCCAACCACCTGGCTACATTGGATATGAAATTGGACTCCATCTCCTCCATCTTGCAAACCCCTCACTACTCGCTTTCTCTCTGCATCCCCAGCGTTTTCCTCTTTTGCACCCACTCCTCCGGTCCAACAAGTGTCACTGATTCTGGTAGTTCTCAAGGAACCAATGATCCCCAACCCTGAACATTATGCTGGCTCCCCCTCTGGCAGCAGGGGGTTCTTGAACCAGTGCCAGATCCACTTTGAATTGTAACCATCCTCTTTCGGTTCTCATCGCTCTCGGATGGCATTTATCATGACTCTCATTGCTGGTGAGGCTCTAGCATGGGCGTCACCTTTGTACGAGAGGGGTTCTTCCCTCCTTCCCCATCCCTCTGCAGCCTTCATTGAGACTTTCATGTCAGGCAATCACTGCTGAAGCCACCCGTATGTGGATTCCGCAAGGGAATCGCCCGGTAGGCCGCTACGCAGTTGAATTCCAGACTTTGGCTGTGGAGACAGACTGGAATGAGGTAGCCCTGAAAGTTGCCTTCCAACAAGGTTTCTCCGAAAGGCTGATGGATGAACATACCTGTAGAGACATTTCTGCAGGTCTAGAAGGACTGATTGCCCTCTCTTGCATCTCCTTGGACATCCGCATCCTGGAAAGGCAACAGGAGTGGAGGCGGGATCACCAAATCCTGTCGGTTTTTCCTCAACCTCGTCTTCCAAACCTCCTTCCTGTACAAACTACCATTATGGAAGACCCATGCATTTGGGGGTTATATGACTCTGAGGAAATGAAGCGCCTTCGACGTACTACCGGGCTGTATCTATACTGCAGTGAGAGGGGAAATATAGCACAATCCTATCCGAAGGAGCCGGGAATAGCCAATGTCTAGAGAAGGAGGGAGGACCATCTCTGGGCACATCTAATTTCTGTCCTCTTTCCCCCTGCCGCTAATATTACCCATCCACCTCTCCTGGCTCCATGTCAACCCTGGCTTTCGTGGATTCGGAGGCTGCAGGCTCCCTTTGTCAAATTAAAGAGACTCTTTACAGCTTCAATTCTTGTTCACCCAGACCCTCTAAGTCCGTTCATCATTGGGACAATGCTTCCAATATTGGTACCGGTGCAGTATTCTCACAAAGAATAGATTTCCAGTCGCGTCTGCATCCTTGTTGTTTCCTCTAAGAACTTCTCTATAGCTGAACATAATTATGATATCGGGAAGTGTGAGCTCTTGGCAGTGAAGATGGCACTGGAAGGATGGAGACATCTCCTCGAGGGAACTTCAGTACCTGTGACTATGCTAACGGATCATCGTAACCTGGAGTACCTCGGGTGGCCTGTAGGCTGAACACCTGCCAAGCAAGGTGGGTTCTGTTCTTCACCCACTTTATCTACATTCTTTCTTTTTGACCGGGATCTAAGGCCTCGGTCCCGCTGCGCTCGTTGGCGCGGGCGGCGGGTCGCGAGTTCCCCACCAGCAGGGGAATCCTCGCGAGCCGGTCCCGGTCCCCACTGGCTGCACAGCTGATTACACGCTGTAGCGCGTCAGCCGCTGGAGACACCAGAGAATGGTGTTTCCTAGCGTTGACGCGTGACGTGTGTGGCTGTGAGCCAATGGGGAGGGGAGGCTTCGGGAGGAGGAGAGGCTTCGGGAGGAGGAGAGGCTTCGGGGAGCGGGGAGGAGTGTGGAGGGACAGCAGGTGAGTGCCTTTCTCTGTGTGTGTGTCTGAGTGCGTGCATGCCTATCTGTGTGTGTATGTGTGTGCCCGAGTGCGTGAGTGCCTGCCTCTGTCTGTGTGTGTGTGTGTATGAGTGCCTGCCTGTGTGTGCGCGCGTGTGTGTGTATAAGTGCGTGAGTGCCTGCCTGTGTGTGTGCGCGCGTGTGTGTGTGTGTGTGTATGAATGAGTGCCTGCGTGTGTGTGTTTAAACTTACTTTCCAGCTCCAGCCCGAGTCCGTGGAGGGAGGGGGGGGAGAGTAGCGGGTCCCTCCGCTCAAGCCACGCCCCCCCTCCCTGTCAAACCGCCCACCACCCGCCCACCTCCCGATCAAACCTCCCACCTCCCGCCCACCTCCCGATCAAACCTCCCACCTCCCGCCCACCTCCCGCTCCGGCTCCCGCTCCCTACAGACCGCAGATCGCGGTCTGTGTATCTCAGCGCACCGCCTGTCAGCAGCGCAGGTGCGCTGACTCTGGGAGCGGGGCCTTAGCCTAAGAATGTTAAAGCTGATGCTCTTTCCCACCAGTTTGCCTCTTAAGATTCGCTGGAGCCTATCAAGGGTCCCATTATCCCTCCTTCCAGGATGGTGGCTGCAATAACTCCCACTGTTATGTGCCACATTCGCAAAGCTCAGTGAGCTCCCCACTGATTTCTCTGTATTTCCTTGTCGGCTCTTCGTCCCCTCTTCATCTACAAGTCCTCCAATGGGGTCATCATTCCAGATTTGTGGGTCACCCAGGTATCAGGAAGACCATTGAGTTTCTCGAGCGGACCTTCTGGTGGACGGAGATCAGGAATGACATCAAGGACCTTGTCTCAGCCTGCTTGGTATGCGCAAGAACCAAGGTGCCATGGTCTCTACCATGCGGGCTACTTCAACCTCTTCTCGTTCCATTTCGTCCATGGACACACTTATCCACACATTGTGTGCTTCCCCCCTCCCCGGGCATGATGGTAATCCTGGTCGTGGTTTACTGCTTCTCTAAGCAGACACATTTCGTCCCTCTAAAAAAGTTTGATTGGGTGACCTTCTGCCTCTTGCAGAATTTGCCATGAACTCCCTGTCCCAAGAGCCCCGGAAGTGCTCTCCCTTCCTTGCGGCACTAGGGTATAACCTGACTACCTTTCCCCATGACTTCTCAGCAGTAGGTGTCCCTGCAGCGAATACCAGGGCCAACGATCTGCAGGATCTCTGGAAGGGCATAGATGTGACTATTCACATGGCAGCAGAGACAGAGAAGAGAAGCACAGATAAACGCAGAAGGCCTTCACCTAAATACCAAGTTGGCAATGAGGTGTGGCGCACAATGCATCATATCCATCTACATGAGCCCTCCTCGAAATTGGGACCGCATGGTTCTTACAAGATTTCCTGGAAGGTGAACGAATTGGCCTTCCAGCTTGAACTACCCCCATCGCTCAAGATTCCCTCTACCTTCCATATCTCTTTTCTGAAACCAGCCACCCGCAATCGTTTTTCCAGGACTCACCCGCACCAATTTCGGTAGACGGTCAATCGGAGTATGTTGTCTACAATATCACAAACTCCTGTATCTCTAGAGGGTCCCTCCAGTATCTGTTTGACTAGAAGGGGGTATGGTCCTGAAGAGAGGTCAAGTCATCCGATGTCCATGCTCCTGCCTTGGTCAAGACCTTCCATCAGGCTTTTCCTGCCAAGTCTGCCCCCCAGGCATTCGGAGTCTGCCCCTAAAAGGGGTGATACCATAATGTTTTCAAAGATGGATGCCCCCTGACTTCGCTGCCTCTACCAACATGGCCACCAAGGGCTCCTCTACTCTATTCCAATAAACTCTTCTACTTTCTATGTTAGTTAAATGAGCATCCTCTAATGCCTCTTGCAGATAATATCCTACAAATCTGAATCTCACCTCCTTTCTCTCTTTCCTTCTGCTATTTCACCTAACCCTGGCCCCTTCCATATTCCTATTTGTTCTTGTCCTCATTTTCCTCATAATTACTAACAACTGTAACTATATCTATTCCCTGTCTCACCATCCTCCCCTCTTATGTGCCCTCTGGAATGCTTGGTCCCTCTCTGTCAACATCATGATTGTGCATGACCTCTTCCTCCCTTGCTCCCTAAATCTCTTTATGCAGACTGAATTTTGGCTCCCTGCAGAAACTGCATTCTCCTATGGTGGCCTTTCTTTTTCTCATACTCCTCGCTCATGCGGTTTTGGTGATGGAGTTCTCCAAACTGCTGTTTTCAGGTGTCAACTGTTCCTGCTACGATGTCCTTCCCAATTTTTTAGTTTCATGCTATTCATCTTTTGTTCGGCACTGGCCCATGTATTGCTGTCACCTATTGTCCTCCATCTTCTGCTACTTCCATTTTTCTCTCTAACTTGTAATCCTGGTTATCCTTCTTTACCTAATTGGATTCTTTAACCCTCATCCTAGAAAACTTTTTATTGGTGATTCTTCTCTGACATGGACTTCCCATTTTCATTCTCTTACCTCCTCCTATGGCTTTCACCAATGGACTGCTTCCAGCACCCACTAAGAGAACCTCTACTTGGACCTTGTCTTTACTAAAAACTTTTCTCTTTCTGACTTACAACCACTAAAGTAATGAAGGGGTTAACCCCTACCGCAAGGCCTAAACACCCACTCTGTTTTTTTTTTAAGTGCCAGAGTTATTCAGCTGCTTTTATTGCATAATGTGTATGTATCCCATGCTACACCTAAAGTATAAATAGAATATTGTTTACATTAGAGCAGTATAGTATTACCAAAGCCTTAAATCATTTGGAATGTCCGATATAGGTCAAAGGGTCAAACATGTTACTTTTAATTTTTTGTTCAAACTAAATAATTTGGCACAATTGAGTTTATCTTGGGGTTTATATAAGCATTTAAGTTACCTTATGTATTATACCCTTGCTTTATGCTGCATTGGTTGATATGGCTGTAAAAATGAATATACCCACATTTTAAATCACGTTGCACCAAGTTCCTTTCCCTTAGGTTTTTCTTTTGTGCTCGGGTTGACACTGTGAATCACATTATCAGATTGTCCTCAGGGATATCTACCCGCTAGGTGAGAACTCGTAGTAGAGGGGACATGAACCCCAACCTCAATTGTTCGCAAAATATTCCATGCTTCCTCCCATTTACAGGACAGTTACCACAACAACATCCCTTGGCTCAGGAGGCAGGATGTAGACTTTCTATTGTTTCTACTGTGAAAGATTGACCCTATCTCTTAGGTAAAGCTTGCATAACATGTCCAAGAAATTCGGCAGAAAAAGATTTCTAACTACCTATATTTTAACCCTTTTGCTGCCATGGGAGGATATCAACTTATTGTAGAGAGCCGTGGAGCCCTTCACTGCCTGTTTCCCAGAAACGTCAGCTAATTACAGCTTTTAGATTGAGGACTAATTTGATTCAGGATCAGAGTGACGTTATCACTACTATTTTATGTATATATTCATATAAACAAATAAAACAGAAATGTTTTATTGGTAAAATAATCCTAATAAATGGCATGTGTTACAGTGCCATTATAGGCAAAAGTAGATAAGAGCACTCACCTGCTGGTGTTAAGATCTTGCAGGTATATATTTTTACATATTGCTGTGTGTGTATGCACAAGGCAGGAGAAATTCCTACTATGCGCACTAGGACTGGTGAAGTCTCAACCCCCCCCCTATGGAAACTTCCTTCAAAGAATCCAGGGTACAGTCATGGTAAAATGAAGGGGGGGGGAGAGTGTGGGGAGCACTGAAACTATATTTATGTAACGGGTATTCCCCCCCCACCCAATCGCATATAGTGTGTGTGTGTGCGGAGAACCTAATGTTACCTGGTGTGGTGCGTTATACCTGTCAGGCTCACAGGAGGCCTGAGCCTCCGCAAGTGAGAGCCTGGGGTGAATCTCTGGAATGTTCTCGTAGGTCAGCGCCTCCACCTATGTAGGATTCTATAGGAATGTAGAATGGGCCTAGCATAGGAACCCACCCAGAAACCACATACACCAGGGTTATGGCTAAAAGGTTTACTGAACGAGCAAATAACACAATAACATCACATCATATTGTATAGCAACACAACACAGATTATCATACTTTCACAGTGCAACATCATCAGTATGCACAACGATATATATGCCACCCTCTGCCACTAGCTGGCAGCTATAACCTTGCCCCTAACTTGGCTATAACCTCCTTACACAGTATCCCCAAAGTCCTTGTACCCAAAGTCCCAAGAGTCCCACAACCCCACCCACATGTGGAACAGCGCTGCCCACTAAGATGAAGTGTATAGGTGGTGCACTTGGTGACTTGGATAATACCTGCCCGGTGCTCCTGCTACCGGGTGCGCAGATGACCTTTGCTTGGAATCCCTTGCTCCAGGAGATGATCCAAGCTGCCTCCGCCTCAACGCTGGGTGGCTCCCGCATGGAGTGATCCACCTTTATAATGTCTCTTATCTCTGCTAACGCAGAGCATGTATTACCTTCACAGCACTTGCCAGGATAGTCACGGTTCCTGGCTGGACCCTCACTTGTCTAGGTTCTACAGGACCCTGTCCCTAGTCTAAGGGGAGTCCCTGTAGTAACCACAAGCTGAGGTGAGTAGGGCCTAGCTGGGGGCTAATGGGAGACTTCTGGCCTAGTGCAGGAGGCTACTTTCCTCCTTGCACAAACACACCCTCCCCTCTCTGTGTCCCAGCTCCTAACTGACAATCCCTGTCTTCACACAACATTGTTGCAACTGTGCAGCATGAGAATCTGTCAGCCTTATTGGTGCGCGCTGTGTAATGGCCGCCGCCGCTGCTAACTGCGCATGTGCGAACTGGGGGATGTCCCTGACTATGGAGCGCCTCTTCTCACTCCCTGTAATGGCTGCCGTATCGCATCTGGGGCTATACTGCACGTACGCGAGCTTCCGCGCATGCGCGAACGCACACAAGATGGCGGCGCCCTGTAACTGATGTCGCCGGGAGCCCCCGGTGACGCGATCACCCCTGCAACTGCCCTCACGCTGTCGCAGGTGAGAGAGAGAGAACCGAATGTCTGGGAGCCAGAGGGGACTTGGCTACATTTACAAGAAAGGTAGGACACCAGTCTCTATCGTAAAGTATTTATATTTAAGTATACATACACAGACAAAGTGACAATTGCTTTTCCCTATGATGGCCACCTACCTCTATCTGCGCCTGCGCTAGACTAATGGCCGCCGCGCCACTTTCCTGCCCATGCGCAACATCTAGGGGGCCCTACACTTCAGGTAATGGCCGCCGCGACTCCTCATACGCACCGTGCCTGCGCGAACGCACGCAAGATGGCAGCTCCCTGGCACTGATGTTGCTGGGAGCCCCTGCAACTGCCTGATATGATGCGGGGGTACCTGCTACTCTGCGCAGGTGAGGAGGGCCAGGGGGGACCCTGCTACACATATAAAAAATATCCCCACGCCCCCAATACATATGAAAATACCCCCACGCCCCCAATACATATAAATAAATACCCCCACCACCCCAATACATATAAAAAATACCCCTACACCCCGATACATATAAAAAATACCCCTACACCCCAATATATATAGAAAATACCCCCACCTCCCCAATACATATTTAAAATACCCCCACCTCCCCAATATATATACAAAATACCCCCACCTCCCCAATACATATACAAAATACCACCACCTCCCCAATACATATACAAAATACCCCCACCTCCCCAATACATATACAAAATACACCAACCACCCCAATACATATAAAATTCACACTTACCTTAGGGGTGGTGTCAGGAGGGGGGGCAGTGGAAGTGGAAGGGAGCAGTGGATATGGAGGGGGGCAGTGGATGCTGAGGGGGGCAGTGGATGCGGAGAGGGGGCTGTGGATGCGGAGGGAGGGCAGTGGATGCGGAGGGAGGGTAGTGGATACAGAGGGAAGGCTGTGGATGCTGAGGGGGTGCAGTGGATGCAGAGGGAGGGCAGTGGGTGCGGAGGGGGGGCAGTGGATGCAGAGGGGGCAGTGGATGCAGAGGGAGGGCAGTGGGTGCAGAGGGGGGGCAGTGGATGCAGAGGGGGGCAGTGGGTGCAGAGGGGGGCAGTGGATGCAGAGGGGGGCAGTGGATGCAGATGGGGGTTATGGATGTGGTTTGTTGGGGCAGTGGATGCGGAGGGAGAGCAGTGAATGCTGAGGGGGCAGTGGCTGCGGGGGGGGGGGGTGCAGTGGATGTGGAAGGAGGGCAGTGGATGCAGAGGGGGGCAAGGTAATATGAAAAAAAATATTACAATTCAATCTGTTTATTTTTATATTTTCAACAAAAGACAAAGATACCCAATGCTACATCCAATGTGACAAAAGGCCTGGGAGGATTCAGTATTGGACTGGGGGGGTGTTAAATATGGGCCTGGGGGGTAAATGTGGGCCTGGGGGGGTAAATATGGGCCTGGGGGGGTTAAATATGGGCCTGGGGGGTAAAATATGGGCCTGGGGGATTTAAATATGGGCTTGGGGGGGTTAAATACGGGCCTGGAGGGGGTTAAATATGGGCCTGGGGGTTAAATAAGGGCCTGGGGGTTAAATATGGGCCGGAGGGGGAGTTCAGTATGAGCCTGGGGGGGTTAAATATGGGCCTGGGGGGTTAAATATGGGACTGTGGGCTGTATATATAAAACAATACATATAAAAAAACAATTAATATAAAACCCACCGAAATACATATAAAAAATACACAGTGGTTTAGGGTGGGCCGGTGGCTGCAAAGGGGGAGCCATTGCTACGGAGGGGCTGTTGCTGTGGGGGGGCGGTGGCTGGGAAGGGGGAGCCATTGCTACAGGGGTGGCCGGTGGCTGCCGTTGCTGCGGGAGAGCTGGAGGCTGCAATGGGGGGGCCGGTTGCTGCCGTTGCTGAGGAGGGCGGTATTATCTCTCTCCAAACGCAGAGTGGATGCGAGGGGGACAGCGGCCAGTCAGAGCAGTTGTCGCCATATCCGGCTCTCCCCCAGCAACAGGCTTCACTTTCCCGGTCTGTCCCACGCCGAGGTGTCTGATGCTGACGCGCGCTGGCAGAGCCGCCAACAGGGGGGTCTGCTGGGGCTGGTGCCCTGGGCCCGCTGGCTGGGCTAAGCTTCCGGCGCGTGTCAGCATACGGTCCAGACACCTTGTGGGACAGACAGTGAGGGAGAACTGGGGCCGGCGGCAACTGCTGCGACGGGGGGGCCCAGTTCTCCCTCACTGTCTGTCCCACGAGGTGTCTGGACCGTATGCTGACGCATGCGGAAGCTTAGCCCAGCTAAAGTCCGGCGCTGACGTCAGAGAGACCTGACACCAGGTGCCCCGCAGCCACATTGGCAACCCTACCTGAGGCAGCTGAGAGCCGGGGCCCGGCCGTGACTGGCAGCAGGGTCTGGCCAGACGTCGGGGTACATTTGCAAAGCCAGCGGGACCGGGACACCAGCCCCAGCAGACCCCCCTGTTGGCGGCCCTGCTGACACGCGTCAGCATCAGACACCTCGGCGTGAGACAGACAGGGAAAGAGAAGCTTGCAGGTGGGGAAGAGACGGACATGGCGACAACTGCTCTAACCGGCCGCCAAAACCCCCCTGCATCCACCCTGCATTTGGAGCGAGATAATAATGGACACATACATGTCCGGTATTTCCTTTCATTTTATACTGGACGCAGGGGCAAAATACCGGGCAGTCCGGTTCAAAACCTATTTTCATGGGCCTAATATTTGAGGGTCTGCATAGAGGTTAAATACATATTTTATCTATGTTATTGGTTTCCTTAGAAAGATTCAATCACCCCAATCCACTCCATAACTGCTTCTCTTTCTCCCCTCCACCCCCCCAACTCCACATGTGATGGGGACCCCAAACCTCCCAGTCAATAACCAGGGGCCCAGGTAGTGACGGAAGTCCTGTCAGTGGGCCCGCTGTGAACTCGATGTTTTTCCAGAAAAACTGCGAGAAAACTAGAGATATGCAAAACATGTGTGCACATTTCCGGCGAACTTTGGACATTTGCAACCTGTGAAACATAAATATCTTAGTGAGCATGTTTAACTTCAGTGCTAGCAATATTTCTCTAAAAAGAATATTCACGGAAAAATCTAGATTTGTGTGTTTTTCTAATCTTGTAACCCAACATGTAGCATTCGAACAACCTTTCACAGTTTCATGAACTTCTTCAAAGGCTCCAAGGATTTGCCCATCTCAAAAAGAAAAAAAGGGAAAAATTATATTGATGTTAAAATATTATATTATATTATTATTATTATATTTTTATTTATTATTTTTTTATATTATATTTATATTATTATATTATTATATTAGATTATATTGATGGAAAAACCATGAAAACATTTAATTTTATAATTATAAGTGAACGCACAAGAGATCTCCTTGTTTAAGGCCAATGTTTTGTTAGTAACATGAGTAGCCAACCTCCCAGTTTGGCAGTAGGGCAATGTTTTTCTGTTTAGGTACTTTGATTGCTCACAAAAAGATTGGTGGTAGCACCACTTCTACTTAGCAAAGTACTGTACCTGAAAGACTAAAGAAAATAAAAGCAGACAGTTAATAGTTAATTGTCAAGCTTGAGTACTTATGCATGTGTTAGTCGCATCTAATTCATTTAGGGGTAGTTTACATTTAAAGCATGAGTTTGGTCTTCAGTATCATTACCCTGGAGGGCCAGTTGTGGCATAGACAGAGGGCAGCATGATGAGTTTTTAGTGTTTAGACCATAGGTTGGCAACCTATTTTTCAATGTAGCCACAGGTGTGGCAAATGAGAATTGAAATTCGTCACACCATGTAAAAATTACCCCCCCCCCCCCTGGTGCCGGCGCCGCTACAGCCGCACTCGCGCTTGCCACCACTGCCGCGCTTCCCACCTATACAAATTTTAATCCGGACACGCTGGCAAAATTAAATTCGCCACACTTTCATGGCCAATTCGCCACTTGTGGCAATTGGTGACAGGGTTGCCCACCTCGGGTTTAGACACTATCTTTCAAGCTATCAGAACCAATATCGTAGATCATCCAGTAGGCTGGGCTAAGTGCACGTTTTAATGCTCTGCTGAATGCACAGTGTGGTCAGATGAGTAAGATCATTTCCCCACAGGCACAGATACAACTGGTTTGCCTGAATTTAATAACAGTATGGTCATCATTTCATAACCAAATAGTGGGTCAAAAAGTTTTGTTACAGCTTCTGGTGTTGCAGAAGAGAATTAAAATCGGCCTAACAGAAATGTAAAACAAATATATGATCACCTGCGCTTCATCCATGTAAGGAGCATGCAGGTAGGTGAAAAAATTGGCCATACAATAGTGAAAAATGGAAAGTGAATCGCTCCTATGGGGGCACCACTATTAAGGTGCAAAAATATTTGGCCTAATTGCCTGCAAGTGCATATATCAGCAACTTGTGGGAGACTAACCCCTCCCTTTTCTAGGTATTCTATCAGTATGGTCCCTGGATTACCACCATTCACTTCACATGTAAGTGTTCTCACTGGTATTAACCAGTTTTAACTACACTAGATATATAAGCACATGCTTGGACATTTTAACCCCATTTGGGGCATTTTCACATATCATTAGTTGCAGTCAGTCTAGGGACCTGCCTATGAGACTTACCTTGGCGTTTCGTGGCAGGCGTATGCATTATAGATCAAAGGATGTAACTAAAAGTCTCCTTTATCTCATAGACTTGCACATCATGAATATATATTTATTTCACATATATTGTTAACCCATTAGGCAGAAGCACAGGGATTCACTTTCCGTTTTTCTGGTCTATGCTTCGGTCATAAACAGACACAGAGTTAGCTATTAAACTGATAGTACTGATCGGTCTACTTTTGCATGGAAACTCCTATTGGAGCAATGGGAGTTTCCATACACTAGTGCCCCAATTTGAACTATCACAGTTTAATTAAGAACCCCCACAGTTTTCAAACAGCAGGAAGTTCCAAATTATTAATCTTTAGTTTATTGCAGCTGCTGTCTTAGGAAATACAACTTAAAAGCATGGATAATGAACCATGGAAATTCAGTGTGAGGATTCGCCTTGCAGCCAAGATGGCCGAAGGACCAGGACGCACTCACCCAACTAAGATATCCACCTAAACAGGAAGTCAGCCTCTCTCTAACTTTGATTGTCTGCACCTTTAGCCCGTTAAGCCCAGCCAGTGCCCGTGCAAAGTATTGTTAGACTGGGTGTGCTTCATTATCCTTGCTATTTGATCTTGTTCATAACTTCTGCCTTGTACTCTACCTGCCTCGATCTCCAAACTGTGACCTGACCATCCCTGAATTGTACTCTGCCTGACTCAACCCCGGAACCGGACCCAACCATTCTTGCCTGCCTCGACGTTGCAGTGTCAAATGCCGTCACGGTACCATGGTTGGTTCAGAAGGAGAAGGGAGGCGGCAGCATGGAGGCGGCCGCAACAGCTAAGTGCCATGGATAAAGGCTGCCATGTTGGAGGTATGGAAAATAGTTCTGCAAGAAGGCAGCTGTCAACATATGAAAAGAGATCGCAAAGACACAGAACGCTAGCTTCCCCACAGATTCGTGAAATTCCTCATAGTGAAAATGAACATACTGCCCAAGGATCCTGCCCAAAATATTACAAATGCAGAACATTTCTTACATCTAACAAATTTAAAATGACAAAACCTGCATATAAATGCATGAAACATTTCAAGTGACATATTTACCCTGATGAAAGGGACCATGGGCCCATTATTTCACCATCTCAGATTAGTACCATGGAGTCTGCCTTGTGGGTTGCTTCATCCACTGCCGGTTCCTACCAGACCATGGACCCACTTGTCTATGGACTTTATGTTACCGCAATCTAAGGGTATGACAGTAGTGGTCGATTGCTTCACAAGACAGGCCCATATTTTGTACCACTCAGGAAGTTACCCACTGCCTATAAACTTTCTGAAAATTTCACCAAGGAGATATTTCATCTTCATGGTATTCTGACTGAGATAGTCTCCGACCGTGGCTCCCAGTTTATTGCCAAATTTTGTAGAGCATTCTCCAAATGGGGATCTCACTCCACTTCTCGTCATCATACCACCCTCAGTCCAATGAGCAAGGACTAATCAATCTTTGGAGCAATTTCTACATTCCTCTGTCTCTGAAAGTCAGGATAACTGGATGGATCTTCTTCCTTGGTCAGAATTTGCACAGAACTCATTGAACTCATTGAAACACGACTCTACACAAGAGTTTTTCTGTGCCTACGGGTACCATCCTTCTGCCCTCTCATTGTCTGTCACCCGTTCTGGAGTTCCTGCGACGGATGACAAGGTCCAGGAGCTACAGTCTCTGTGGAAGAGGATTCATGACAACCTAACTAAAGCCTCCCGTCAGCAGATGGATCATGTGGATAAGCGTTGGCGGACAGCTCAGCAGTTCCAGGTTGGAGACCACGTCTGGCTAACTACCAAGAACATCCATCTGAAAATTCCTTCCCTGAAGCTTGGGCCCAGATTTATAGGTCCCGACAAGATTGCGAAACAAGTAAATCCGGTCGCATTTAAATTAGAGCTACCGGATACCTTAAGGATTCTCCCGGCCTTCCATATGTAACTACTAAAGGCTGTGGTCCACAACTTCTCTGCTGCTCCCACCCTTCCAGGACCGGTCCTGGTGGATGGTCAAGAGGAGTATATAATTCGCTGGATTCCCGTAAATCTCGAGGTAGTCTCCAGTACTTTGTATCTTGGAAGGGATTTGGTCCACAGGAGAATTTCTGGGTGAAGGCTAGTGATGTCCACACTTCCTCCTTGATCCGAGGTTTCCACCGGAGGTTCCCTGACAAACCCGTTTAATTGTCCGGAGATCGATTCTGGAGGGGGGTGGAGGGTAATATGAGGTCAGGCAAAATCCGTGCCGGGTTATCAGAGTTTGGACAGGGATTTTGCTCTTGCTTGCGCTCTGTTGCAGAATCGTCCATTTTTGCTCCTGGCAGCTTCCTTTTAAAGGACAGCCCTGTAAGCAGGAAGTTGCCAAGCAAAGTTCCAGTTCATGCTGAGTACATGCAACGCGCTTACCTATTGTCTCCCTCGTTACCAGACCCAGCTCATGTACTTCGACTATCCTTGTCTTCAGCCTGCCTCGACCTCTGCATCCACACCGACTACGCAACTCTGCTGCCTGCCCTGACCTTCAGCTTACAATGCACTACTCTATCAGGACTCTGTCCCTCGGCTCAGGTCGGTTCTTTCACCTTCCTACCTCAGCCCTTCGGGTCGCTTCCTGCTTGAAACGAACATCGTTACACACAGTCAATGTTTAAAATATAAGCTCAAATCATCTAAGCCTAGAAAGTTTACAGCTGAGATGTGTACTTTTTTGAAGTCCTTGCGGGCACTGCATCATTCTGATAAACAGCTCATCATTTTGCAGAGGCTGGTAACACAGAAGCATTGAGGAATTCAAATATACTACAACAATTATTGCAAAACTTAAAGTCACCCCACTTACCTTTTTATTTTCATTATTTTTTAATATTACTATTATTTTTTATTTAGAGATCTTCTTTAGTATTTCAATGAACCTACATTGTCTTAAAAAAAGGTTTTTGAATTGTGCACAAAGCTAGTGGGTTGATGATTTCAGAACAACACTTTTTATTTGAGTCGATGAGAATTGGTATATTCTTATTTATAAATACGATAAATAATTTGTAATATTACATTGCTGTGCAAAGCAAACATACCTAATTTACTATACCTATACATACCTATATGTTCTATTTTCTCGGCTTTCTCTACATGTGTAGATAGTACATTAAAAAGACTGTGAGTGAGTAGCCCATAAAGTTACATTGTGCAATGATGATTCCTTTTTGTTAGTCTGAACTACAATATTGAAAGTTCATTATTACCTTCAAAAACGTCATACATCAAGATAAAAGACTCATTATGTATTTACCGTGTAGAAACCCTTGAAATACAGCGCTGAAAGCCGTGAAAAGGATTTCCATTAAATTCAAATAATTTTAATCTTACTTGTAAAGCAGATAACATTGGGTCAACCGTTTTTAGGTCCTAATCTGATCAGTTCCTTAATTCTATTGTGCTTTGCATACTGGTCTGCATTTATGTTAATTTGTCTGATTACAGACCTGCCACAAACTCACATTAGCCCTCTCATATAGATTTAGTAGATGCCATTATCTTCTATGGTACAACAGAGTTCTGATAGCTGCTTCAGTCCTGCAGAAAATTAGATGTTTTTGCATGTTCCAGGAAATTGTATTGGCCTAACTTGAAAGTCTTTAATAGACATTGTTATGTACTGTATGTACTCCCAAGACTCCCCCTTTTTTAACAGTTTCCCTCCCCCTTTCTCCATTCCCAACCCCCCCCCCCCAGCTGTGCCACTGTGTTAGCCCCCCCAGCATTGTGTAACTAGTTAGCATGGAGGATTCTCGTTCGTTATCGAACCCCATCGGATCTTTGTGGTGTCGAGCTAATACGGGATGTCACCGACGCGACTCTCTTGTGATGATGGAGCTTCGGGCATGCTGCAGAAACCGGTCGCGCAGAGACGGCAAGACATACAGTATACAGAAAATCAATACATTCTCACTAATTAGGAGTTATATTTGGAAGAAATCACTTAGGGCTGGGACCCGCTGCGCCCGGCGGCGCAGTCGGCCGCTTGAGCGTTCCCCACCAGCAGGGGAATCCTTCTGAGCAGGTCCCAGTCCCCCCTCGCTGCACGGCTCACTACACGCTGTGACGCGTCAACCGCCAGGGGATGCAAGAAAATTGTGATCCCGAGCAGTGACGCGTCATGTGGTGCGCTGATGAGCCTATCAGCGGCGGGAGCGGGAGCTGTCAGACAGCTTCCTACACAAGGTAGGGGGTTGTGTGTGTAGGGCATTTGTGGGGGAAGGGGGAGGGAGCGGGAGCTGTTTACCTTCTAGCAGCCCCCTCCTGCAGCCCGGGAGCCCGAGCCCGTGGAGGGAGGGGGGGAGTAGCGGGTCCCTCTGCTCAAACCACGCCCCGCCCCCCAATCCCACCCCGCTCCGGCTCCCGGCTCTCTACAGACCGCATATCGCGGTCTGTGCATGTCAGCGCGCCGCCTGTCTGCAGTGCGGGCGCGCTGACTGAGGGAGCGGGGCCTTAGCCTAACTCTTTACAGCAGAAAAGGTGACTTTATTAACAATGTTGATTCTTGGGGGGACGGGGGAGGGAGTTCTCTTAAAAGTGGAATCCCACAAAGTCCACCAGTTGAATTTCTTAGGAGCCTCTGTTTGTGGACATGTTTCTCAATCAAGTGTTTTCTTTACCCTTATCCCACTCTGTCCTGATTAGATAACCAATACAGTTAGGGGAGGCTGGGAGGGGAGAATCTCTCTGTACAATCACTTGCTGAACACACAGTGACATTACACACAAGGGAAATCATCTGTGGAAAACAAGCCCCTCCCAAGTCTAACTTTAATAAATACATTAAAAATACGTATAGGCGTCAGATTTGGAGTTGACAAAGCGCCATAGTGGGCGTGAAACATGTAGGAGGAGGAGTTTTGTCATTTTATTTAGCTTTCATTAAAGACTTTTTTAACCTTCAAATCTGGTGAGTTCCTCAACTTCTTTTCATAGCAAGCGGTAATCCACTCGATCATTTTTTGTTTCTGTTGCTGCCTGGATCGGAGGACACCACCGGTTTCACCATTGTTGCGGGAGGAATGGATTAGTGGTGACACCTTGTGAGCGTGAAGCTCTACACCACTTCATTTGGAAGGAGACGGGGGTAAGGTGAAGCTTCTTAGGGGGCCACACAGCCTGGTGGGAATCCAACCTCTCTGTAAGTACCCCGCTTCTTATACCTTGCTTAACCCCTTGTTTTTCCTCCCCTCTCCCTGCATCTATACTTATATGTACCGGACATTGCTATTATCAATTTAAAAGACTGTTATTTGATTTCACTTACCTTTTTGCTTCTGGTGCTGATATTCGTTTTTTTGCTCTGTGACCCCTGAGAAGCAGGCTGATAGCCACAAATTGCTGTGTGCAGCCACGGGGAGGCCAACCGTTATTAGACACAGTGTACTGTATGCTGCGGCTGTAAACAATGATGTTCATATAATTATCTGTATGGGTTCCAGATGGAATATTTATAGTATAGGGTTGATAGATTCATACATGCATACCCAGATAGATATATATACATACAGTCAGTGGTATCTGCTGGTAGATATAAAGAGCAATAAAATGCACTGAAAGGCACAATAACCCTGGAAGGTATATGCAGTATAAAACAGTTTAGAGCCGCATGGCCACAAAGAGGCCCAGAGAGATAAGCCCCAATACAACCATGTCTCCCGATGGATGTAAACTTCCGATCGCCGTCTCGCTCGTGAGCGTCACCGGCGTGACGTCACTACGCCCCTGTCCAGCATCTGCAAGAGACTTAGGGGGTAATTCTATATTGTCCAAATTGGCTGCTTGAGCTGTTTTCGTCCCAAAATTTCCATTAACTTCTACAGTATAAGCTCTGAATTGAACGGGCTGCTTCAACTTTGTTAGGATACGCCTAAAAGAGTTTTTAACCCAATCAGTGCCGATGGGTCCTACCACCTCCATGGCCAGGCACCCTCCGGCGCTAATGGATCACATGACTGCTCTTCGGAGTGATCACTTGATTTCTTCTGGGTTCAATTCACCAGATCGGAAGTGATGGGGAGGGTCCTCCTCCAGTTTATCCCCAAACCATGACGTGTAGCATACATTTGTAACAGGATATGTCTCTTTCTACCTGGCTTTCCCCTGTTATGTAAGTCCCTGCCAGCTGCATGCAGTAACAGGTTAATTCTGTGGGCTTGTGACCCCCATCGTGCTCCTCTTTGATGGACAGGAGTAAGGTGGTGACTCATAGCCAGTGTAAGCCTATCTGGTTGTAAGGATCCGCGCTGCGGATATACCCGCTTCCAGCGCCTCCTTACCTTTGCTCCATGCTGCCCAGGCTCCCCGGCGGCGTACCTCACTCCTTACAGCCCCCTCCACGGCTGTACCATCATGCTGTGACTGTTAAGAATAAAGCCCCTTTGTTAATTATACACCAGCCTGGATTGAGTCAGTGCATGTGGTGTATGGAAGATGTGCTTCAGAGAGGACTGTCTCTGGGTCTACCAGAACCCCCTGAGGCGCTGACACTGAACTACAGACGACATCAAAATCCTGTCCTGATCTCCACTACACCGCAGATCAGCCCAGCTCTCCTGAACCTCACAGGTATGCCTGAGCACCACAAGGTAGCCACAGAGTAAATCTCCCAGAGGGTGGGGGAAACAGTGCTACACATTATAAGGGCCTCTCCGGTGGCACTTTTCATGACATACACTGTACAGGACGTCATTAGAGTACTGAAGGAATTACACTTAACTTGAATATAGCTGTGCATTCATAACAAATAATACTACATGGCCAAATTCAAAGAAGGGATCTCTATTTTGATGGCCCCTAACAATAATATAGGTTACACTCTTGGTCACATTGATATCTACAGAAGCTACTGTAAACCTAACAATCTGAAACATAGTCTTATGTTGCCAAATGCAAAAAGTCGTGTGTTCTCAGGAACTCATTCCTACACAATTTGTTTATTTGCCTGCCTCTCGATTTAACTAAATATTAACATTATACATATAAAAGCATCTTTCTCAGTTTAGAATAAAAAAAAAAAAGGTTAAACGTGATGGCGATATGTCCTTTTGCAACTTCAACTACTACAGTATGTTAGTATATATACGTTGTCAATTGCATTAGACTAGAAGCAGGATTCAAGCATTCCGGAAGGCGAGCAAAGGAAAGTCTTAAATGTCGACTCGCAGTGGTAGTAAAACCTGTTTTCAGGGAGCTTCACTCTGACCTTTAGGAGAAATCAATGAATATGCAAACGAATATGAATGGGATTTTTACTGAAAAGTCAACTACTGCTTTAGAATGAAGATATATATATATATATATATATATATATATATATATATATATATATATATACATTATATATGTGCAAGTTTAACAGGTTTTTTTTTCTATACATTCTGTCTCTAAGACAATCCATACTGTATCAAGACAGCACAATTTAGTTTCCCTACAATCTTTTTATTATAAAACCCTATAATGATGGTGGCTAAACCCAAAAGTACACAAATCAAGTCAAAACTAAGCCAAGAATGAGCTGAGCTGGAACGGACATTCAGTTATTAAACAGATTTAGAGGCAGGGAACATTTCTATTTTGGCTGCGTTTTAGACAGAATGATAAAATTCACATTTTCCTGGAGTAATCTTGTGATTATGTAACTACATTCAAGCCCCAAAATGTAGTTTGTAAGCTCTTTTAGACAAAGATTCACTGCCTCCTGTGATGCACAGGCAGCAGAGCTGCGTAAAAAAATAACAAGAAATAATTGTTCTGCATTGAGGTTTTCTTTTTATTAACATGTCGCTGAGGATAATTCTGCACAGTAATTATTGAAAAGGTTATTGCTTAGAGCAGTGGTTTTCAATCCTTCTTGCTTGGTGTCACCCTTAGATGATTTTTTAAATACACGCAACGCCCTCATTTCTAAATGCCATGGTCTTTAAGGTCAGAGCTATCTTAATTAGTCTTTATACAGGTTTTTTTGGTTTCTGTACTTAACCCCACGTGGCTCTGAAGGGGTTAAATATGAAATGCTATTTTCCCATTTTGTTTCTTTTGCTCAAGTTTACAGTGTTGTTTTGTTTTACATATTTATCTACAGTTTTATCTTTTTCTATAAATATTCATGACTCACTTGGCTGAGGAAATGACACACCAGTTCCAGCACCCTGGCTGGTAATGACTGTTTAAGAGAGTGTTCTGCAAATATTTCAACCTATTTCTACACAAAGCATTAAAAAAAAATAAGACTTTTGCAAAGATATGTTGCCATTTATTACAATGGGCAGGCAATTATAAATGCAGAGCTAAACATGAGCAAGCTAAGGGCACGTTTGGAAAATGAGATTGGGTTGGAGCTTGTAATATTCTGTTCTGAACAAATATGCAGTCTTTTCAATGACTTAATATTTATGCTGAGAAAATGGATGCTGTCTATTTAAAACCATAGTGGTATCCTAATACATAAAACAAACAATATGCATCTCCTGCTATGGACTCAAGCACCTTTCTGTTCTGACATAATGCCCAACAAAGCAAGTACAGTATGTACAAAATAACTCAAATGCATTATGAGCATGATAACATTTATTTTCACCAGGCACGCTCTCCCAGTTATACCCTTTGAGATCCAGAGGTTGTGTAATGGAACACTGGTGCAACAGTGTCAATAGCGAACATAGCTACATGCACATGTTTGGAGTGACAGCAGGATACATTAGTCATGATATCATTTGAACTTCTTGTTTCTGCACTGTACAGCATTCTCATAATAATAAGAGCTCAAATAATGAGTGTACACAGGTGTTTCCAACACTATGGAAATTGATTAGTTGACTTCAAAGTCAATACAAGAATCTTATCTCGATGTTACTAAGTCGGAATATGAGGTTGTCAATATAGAGCAGCCTTATCAAATGAACCCATTTGCTACCAGAAGGGTCTGCAACCCGATTATCTACAAGATCCTCTGACAGTGAAGGGATATTTAAAACAAAAGTAATATTATTTTTCGTCTTTTACCTAAAAAATTGTTATACTGTTTAAACACGTGAAAATAATTATTTTAGCTTTCTGTCTAATTATATAACAATGTAGTAATAGGGAGTGAAGGGGGGAAGGGATAGTGAGCTCTAGCTACTGTCTGTGATTTGGTGCCAGGGGTGAGAGGATCATTGAACATGCAAAAACACTTGCCTAAACAAGTGAGAGAACCCCTTTTGAACAAGCACTCATAGTGTGATTGATACAAGTTAGTTTAAAAGAGTAACCTTTATTAGTGTATATGGGTAAAATAAGTGAAGTACATAAACACTCAACACAATTAAAACACGTATTAAACTTAATGTCTCTGAGTCTGAATAGTAGACTAATGGAGGTGGTGTTTGAAGGAATATAACGTACCTGGCACCTTATTAAAGTATAGAATGAATAAGGTGCCTCAGTGTGGTATGTATATTATTGTTGAAAGTGTCTGGTGTATGTCACGTGAATATAGTGTCAGTCACACCACTTTCATACCACATCTGATTGATATGTGGTTCTCTGACAATATAAAATATATAATATATAGCTAGTGAATTTCGGGCCAGACCAACTTGATCAGTGCTTAGTGTGGCTTAGCTGGAATCGATTGTCAGAGGGACCACCAAAGGGTTAAAATATATCCTTCAATATAACGCTGGATGAAGTAAAATATCAGGAAGGAAGGCTACTGTGTAGCTGGGGGTAGTGAGGCTAAATTGTGGGAACTATTGGTATATAATGTTGATTTTATTGTTTCCCACTAATCATTGATGATTTCAAAGTTATTATGGCCTCATATGAGCTCAACAAGATTCACATAGTAAATAGATAGTGATATGAATGGCTGCTCGTATCCCCTGTGAAGGTAGCAAGTGTGTTTGTGGATAGGCTAGCAGGTATATCTCGATTAATAAAGCTAATGAAAGAGTTATCTTCAGCTGCCTGAAAAGTAAAAGTCACTTTATCTCTGCAGACCTATATAGGTGGTATTTATAAGTGATTGATATTTATAATAGCCGCCCAGCTGTGTCAGTCAATGTAGGTGTTTTAGATGGGCAGGCTATCTTGCTATAGACAGATTTGTCTCAGTTACCACTTATCTTCTAGGGCAAACCAGCCCTGTCTACTAAATATAAGCGACTAGATAGAGTATAGGTGCCCAGCAGCCGCTCGGTGACGTACCCTATACAATACAGGGGTGCTGTGGGGGGCTGCTATCTCGGAGCATTTAATCCCTGCTCACGAGTGGCGGCATCTGTTGATTCTCCGCCCGGCATGGTGTATTCATGAACACCGCTATGTATCAAACTGCCGGGTGGAGCTCAAAGTGAAGCTGCGGCTATTCTCCGCGCTCACAAACAGACGTCGCCGCACCAGTGCGCGTGCTGACGTCACAGAGGAACGCCCACCGACGTACGTTTCGCGTCACACTGACGCTTTCTCAAGGTGACGCGAAACGTACACCATGAATACACCATGCCGGGCGGAGAATCAACAGATGCCGCCACTCGTGAGCAGGGATTAAATGCTCCGAGATAGCAGCCCCCCACAGCACCCCTGTATTGTATAGGGTACGTCACCGAGCGGCTGCTGGGCACCTATACTCTATCTAGTTGCTTATATTTAGTAGACAGGGCTGGTTTGCCCTAGAAGATAAGTGGTAACTGAGACAAATCTGTCTATAGCAAGATAGCCTGCCCATCTAAAACACCTACATTGACTGACACAGCTGGGCGGCTATTATAAATATCAATCACTTATAAATACCACCTATATAGGTCTGCAGAGATAAAGTGACTTTTACTTTTCAGGCAGCTGAAGATAACTCTTTCATTAGCTTTATTAATCGAGATATACCTGCTAGCCTATCCACAAACACACTTGCTACCTTCACAGGGGATACGAGCAGCCATTCATATCACTATCTATTTACTATGTGAATCTTGTTGAGCTCATATGAGGCCATAATAACTTTGAAATCATCAATGATTAGTGGGAAACAATAAAATCAACATTATATACCAATAGTTCCCACAATTTAGCCTCACTACCCCCAGCTACACAGTAGCCTTCCTTCCTGATATTTTACTTCATCCAGCGTTATATTGAAGGATATATTTTAACCCTTTGGTGGTCCCTCTGACAATCGATTCCAGCTAAGCCACACTAAGCACTGATCAAGTTGGTCTGGCCCGAAATTCACTAGCTATATATTATATATTTTATATTGTCAGAGAACCACATATCAATCAGATGTGGTATGAAAGTGGTGTGACTGACACTATATTCACGTGACATACACCAGACACTTTCAACAATAATATACATACCACACTGAGGCACCTTATTCATTCTATACTTTAATAAGGTGCCAGGTACGTTATATTCCTTCAAACACCACCTCCATTAGTCTACTATTCAGACTCAGAGACATTAAGTTTAATACGTGTTTTAATTGTGTTGAGTGTTTATGTACTTCACTTATTTTACCCATATACACTAATAAAGGTTACTCTTTTAAACTAACTTGTATCAATCACACTATGAGTGCTTGTTCAAAAGGGGTTCTCTCACTTGTTTAGGCAAGTGTTTTTGCATGTTTAATTATATAACAATACATTAAATTTACACAATTTATGTCTCAACTAAAAGAAAATAAGTTAGTTTCCCAAATAAAAATATATGGGGTGCATGCCGGTATGGGCAGCCTGGCACAGCACATTAAAGGTTAAACCCACTGGTTGCCGCTACTCATCAAGATGGTAATTGGGTCAGAATGGCCATTTGTGTACAGCCAAAATGGCTGCCATTCCTATTATTAAGTGGCATTTAGGTAGACATCTGTAACAGCTAGTTTATTTACAATGGTGTGCTTACAGTGTGTATTTTACGGGATTCATTGTATGCTGGAACCGTAACTCACTTAGCGAGGCTAGTATACAATTAATACAGTGACTATCCATTGTAGAGAGCAAGGTGCAGTGTTGTGAGACAAAGGGAGTTGGACTGGGAAGTGCCCACCCTGCTGGGAGATTGCACACTCCACAGCCAGAGTATTGTTCTCTCCCTGGCAGTGTGACGTCTCGCCCTGCGGGGCATACTGTATGGAGCTGGAACTGCTGAGAAATGCCTGGGTCCTAGCCCTGCTGAGTCGTTCCCTAATGGCCAGTTCATATTTCTCTCTCCCTGAGGCCCCACCTAATGGGGCCATCCTACAGCACTGAACCAGCCTCCAGTCCTGATTGGTCCATCTCGGGTGAGCCCTCGGTCTCTAATTAGCTCAGCGAAAACAATCTCTTCGCTGATTGGTCAGCACCTGTTTTTCAATGCTTTCAGATGGAGGCCATGGTTCTATGTAAGCCGATGCTGATCAAAGTTCCACACTTGTCCGTGATCAGTCTCGATGACTAGAGACTGACTGGAAATACGAACTGTGACCTGAGAGGTGGTGATCCCTAGTCACTGGGATATGTTGAGATTTCAAGATCACAGTATGAGGAATACAGGAGTTACAGGAGCACAGTGTCGAGCACTATGCTGAGCACGAGTTCAAACTTTCTGCCCTCAGTGTAGTTGATGGATGATCGATGGAGAAATGGAGGCTCAATATGAGACCTGGTCTAAAGAGGAAGTATCCACCCTCTGCAGAGAGTTTGGCCTTCCCACTAAGGGGCTCAGAAAACCGAGCTCATCGACAAACTAGTACAGTACGAGGTGAGGCCCCTAGGGAGCTTGTAGTCCCACTTCACCCCCTCGAGCTGCTGCCATGTTGCCTAGCTCCTGGAGTTAAATGGCTCAGCAGACCCTTTGAGAGATTGTGGTTGACCTGGGACCCTCAGCTATGGGAGAGGAAAGGATGGTGGTCACCCAGTCCCTGGGAGGTAACCAGACCAAGGCCGGGCCACTCCTCACCAGTGCTCACTGGGGAAGTCAGCACTCTGCAGTCAGCCAGTCCCCCAGGTTGACCTACAACACATCCCAGAGGTTTGAGAAGGCCAAGGAAGACATAGATGGGTACTTACAGACCTTTGAAAAGCTGTGACACGTCTATCAATTCCCCGAAATGGACTGGATGAAGCAGAGGAGGAATCAGGCATTTTTTGCTCCCCCAATTTTCTCTCTCCCCCTATCACAATAATATCAAAAGGTATTAAGTATTTGAATCAATATACATATCAGAGGTTAATTTTCACTCTAGGTTGCCTTAAAAATACAAGAAATGTTTTTATGAGCGGTCAAGACCCTTTCTGTGTTGATCTAGAAAGTGAGCTTAACCTGGGGGTTATCATTGATGGCTCACTAAAAGTGAAATATGTATATTATGGATATTATAGTGATGGTACCAATATCTTTGGCTGTCAGGCTCAAATTACCTCACATTCTTGAAATATCCCCTGTGAATAACAGAGCGATGTGATGAACAGGTCACTGTCTAGTTTGAGGCCTATACTAAATATGAAGCTATCATGGAGCTGACACTGGTTCATGATAATTACAGATTAATCTTTGTAACAGTTGTGATTATACAAATTAAATGATATGAAACACTTCAGGTGTAGGAGGTTGCAAAGGAGAGATATATATTTTCTCATGCAAAACTATAAGTTGCGTGGTAGTGGTATCTAGATATGCATATTAATTATAGAAATTTGACAGCGAAGGTGACGTCATTCTAAGTATTATAGAAATAAAGATACCCTGTATGAGCAGTTTCTATATCCAGGCAGATTTTTAATGTATTTTCTTTCTTACGTGATAAAAATGTCATAAAGAGAGATTGATGAAAGGGGTGGGCAAGGACACACACAGAAGTTGGGTTTTCAATGTGTTTCAATTAACGAGGTTTTAAAATATTAACCTTGCATCTGGGATTATGAATGAGATTTTAACCAAGGGAGTGTTTTATGCCCAACAGACTGTGAAATCTCATATTCTCAACTGAAGACCCTTGTGAGGAGAAACTTTATACATGTTTGATAATGTATAGCAATTCTGTTTGTTTACCTTTTAATTTGATGAAACTGTCTGCCTTTATTGTTGTAAGGATTCTGCTTGATCCGTGCCAGGTTTTCACTTCGGTCCAGGTTTTCTTTCTCTCCTGCCCTTTCTGCTCTCTGTGGCCATTTTGGGTACTGGCAGCCTGCTTTATAAGGCTGCAGTTACCATAGGGAGTCGCCGAGCAAAGTTGTGTGTGTTTGCAGCGCCTGTCAGTCTTTGCAGTTCCGCCTTATCCTCTTCCTTGTTTTGAATTCCTGTTGCTGACCCCAGACCGTGACCCGGACCTCGCTGACTTCCGCCTTCTCTGACCTCTGCTTGCCTCCTTGACTTTGCACCTCTGCCACCAGCCCTGACCTCTGCCTGTCCCCTGGACTTTGCAACTCTGCCTCCAGCCCTGACACCAGCTTCCTAAAGTTATGATAACTTTATGATAACACATACATGGTTACAAATACATAGTTACATTAAGTGAACAGGTAATAATGGTCATTAAGTGAACATTATATACAAGACATAGTATGCACAGTTAAAGATAATATATGTGATAGGCGTATGTAACAGTTACAGACCAGATTACAATGTGAGACAACTTTAGTTTTGAAAGAATTTAGATGGGTGGTAAGAGTGCTAACAGGAATATTTAAAGAGCACTTGGTGCTGGTCACCAAGGAGATTTGACTTTCTCTAGGGCCTGCCGCAGGTCCAGAGTGGGTGGTTGATCGGAAGATGGTGACCGCCCAACCTGCAGCTGAAATGGTGGACAGCTTCCTAGAGACCTGTCCACATCTCTGCCGCCAACCCCCGATGAGTGGGCTGAATTCTGCACCCCGCAGTAATCAACTAGTGGAGACACAGAGATCAGATTCCCCTACCTGGAGAACCTCCAACCCAGACAATGCATCCCATTGGTGGCCAGCAGTGTTTGCAAACAAGAGAAAGTGCTATTGGTGTTAAAGTCTGGGGCATGTGTGGGCCGATTGCCTCAACACGGCCCAATTTGCCATATTCCTCAGCACTGTGATCGATCCCCTGTGTAGGGCTGGCACAGATAATGGAGCAGCACTAGGCAATCCGGCACGTACAGCAGGCGACCAGCATTCCTGTACCAGTGTCCCTGGTGACTGCCAGCAAGCAAGCAGAGCATCTAATTGTCGCTATAGGGCTCGAGCCCAATGATATTGCCCGGTGACTGGCCTTGATCATGATGGCAGCAGGGTTGCTTGACACCAGGACCACCCTAACCCTGGTCCGGCCAGATCTGATTGAGCCAGAGGTTCTTTTGCCCTTCCACGATATCAAAGTTAAAATGGCCAATGGGGTACCCCAGTCAATCTCGGTAGCCCATGTGTTTCTAGATTGGGGAGCGGGCAGAGGATACCAGAAAGTGGGGTGCTTCCCGGACTCAACAGTGATGTGCTGTTGGGTAACCACCTGGGGCGGCTAGCTTGTGAGTTTTACTACGGTCATGCTGCTGCAGTAACCTACAGCCATATATACAGATTGCCCCAAGCCAGGAGGCTCCAGCTGTGCCCAAAAGTGACCCCCGCCCCCAACCATTGCTGCTGGATCCTTGGAGCTAATGCAGTTAGATGTTCCAGAGGAGACCAGTGAGGGAAAGCTCGAAGTGACTGATTGCCTTATCCCTAATTGTGTGAGCAGGGACAAGGGCACGGAGTAGAGCCACACTTTAGTAGGGCTTTGTGGTCAGGTTCAAGCTTAGAGGGCATGAGGCAGCATGCTGCTGAGCCTGCCTCTAAGCCTAGATCCAAGCACCTTCTGTGGTGAAGCAGGCTCCGAACTAACTATGGACTGGGATTTGGAAGCTAATCATACCCGAAGGATACCAGGCTCAGCTCACCTGACAGAACTTTTACTGGCTGGTAGTGCTCATGTGATGGCAACCTTCTGCCATGCTTGTGATGCTTGCCAGCAAGTAGGCAGACATTGCGATTTGGCAAAAGCACTCCTAGGGTTGCTACCGATGATTGGGAAACCCTTCAACTGGCTAGCGGTTGATATAGTGAGACCCCTGATCTGACCAATCTTTTTGGGATAGCCCGACAGGGAGGATCTGTGGATCGGGTGAGGACCGGGGCCCATATCACTGTTCCCCAATGGGCACAAGCATGCGACTTACTAGAAAAGTACCAGGGACTGTTCACAGGTAAGCCAGGCAGTACCCACCTGGCTTATCCTCCAGTTAACATTGGTGATCAGTGAACCCTCTGCACGAATGCCTACCATGTTTCTAACGAGGTTAAACAGAGTATTGAGGGAGAGATAGAGGAGATTTTGACCTTTAGGGCTATCTCCTACTCCCAGAGTTCCTGACGGCTCAATGCTTAGTTGTCTCAGATGTCTATCTGATGCCCTGCATGGATGAGCTTTAGACGAGCTTGTGGGCGTTAGGTATCTGACTACGATGAATCTGAGCTGTGAGTACTGGCAGATGCCACTAACGCTAGAGAAGTCAGTGTTCATCACCCCTAGTGTCCTATACAAGTTCTCCATAATGCCATTCGAGATGAAGAATGTCCAGCCACTTTCCAGCATCTGGTCATTCGGTTGATGGATGGGATACTGATGTATGCCCTGGCTTATGTCGACGACTTAACCATCTTAGTGGGACATGGGAAAAGTACCTGGGGCATTGTAACAGGGACCTATCGCTGTTTGAGAGAAACTGCCTCTAAATCCAGCAGTGTGCTGGTTAATTGAACACAGGCAATCAACCAGACTCCACCTGTCTGTTTATGACTCTTAGAAAAAGCCTGATGTGAGAAACAGGAGAGAGATTCCTTAGCTCAGATTTGGGCTGACATAAGGAGAAAGAGGACTGAAGAGATTTCCTTAGCCCACAACTGGGCCGACCTGAGGAAAATATGATGTCTTGATGCACACAGAAGGACTTTATGCTGACAGCAAGACAAGGGAACAAGACCTCTATACCTGTGTGAGGATCGGTCTTGGGTCCCAACCTCATGATGTGCCCCATGATGACACTCGGGACGCACCTCACGCTGACAGGATTGTGCATAGGCACCGTTCTACTATTGTCAGGCAAAATAACTCAACCAGGAGTTAACACTGACAGCAGGATAATCATATCATCCACTTCACCTGCGGTGCTTACTCCGCCTCCTGACGATTGAGTGGACGGATGGCAATCAGCATTCACAGCCGTTCAACTCAGTATGGATTGGTTCTGCTATCTAAGACAATCATCTCATTCAGCCTTGTGCCTTTCCCCTGATTGGCTTACTGTCCTTTATATGCTCACCGATCCCTGCTCCAAATCGGCTGAGCATAGTAGTCCTAACCTGCGACAAAGTGCTACCCACAAGCACCCAGCTTGCCGTGTCCTACTTTGCCTTGGGCAATTCTGCTAACCTTGTCTTTTCTCCTAGTACCCTTGACCTCGGCTTGTACCTGGACCCCCGCTTTTTATCCATGACCTCGGCTTGTACCTGGACCCCCCCTTCTATCCATGACCTCGGCTTGTACCTGGACACCCCCTTCTATCCATGACCTCGGCTTGTACCTGGACTCCCACCATCTTTACACGTCGGCCTCGGCTACGGACATCTACGATTCTACATCTCCAACCCCAGATCACGGAAAGTATCAACACTGACCTACTTTTCCTACCCTGAACCGGCCACACGACTACAGAAAAGCACACCGGGCGCAGTCTCTCGGCTGTGGGTTGGTGTATTCTGAATCCCCACCTCAGCCTCGCGGTTCTGTCCTGTTTGTGGAGAGCACCCATTACAATATGGACATAGAGAGTGCCATAGCACACAAGGATGCTGACCCAGGAGAACAGAGAGGCCTTCCCCTACAGCTACAACAGAAATAGATAAGAGACTTTCTTGTTGGACTGTTGGTATATATATATATATATATATATATATATATATATATATATATGTATATATATATATATACAGGCATACCCCGGTTTAAGGACACTCACTATAAGTACACTCGCGAGTAAGTACATCTCGCTCAATAGGCAAACGGCAGCTCGCGCATGCGCCTGTCAGCACGTCCTGAACAGCAATACCGGCTCCCTACCTGTACCGAAGCTGTGCGCAAGCGGGGAGACTATAGAGCCTGTTACACATGCGTTATTTACATCAGTTATGCACGTATATGACGATTGCAGTACAGTACATGCATCGATAAGTGGGAAAAGGTAGTGCTTCACTTTAAGTACATTTTCGCTTTACATACATGCTCCGGTCCCATTGCGTACGTTAATGCGGGGTATGCCTGTATGTATATATAAATATATATATATATATATATATATATATATATATATATATATATATATGTATATGTATATATATATATATATATATATATATTTATTTTTTTTAATCTATATATATCATTTTTATATTTTTATATAGATTACTTCTGTGTTGGTTTTTATTTTTATTTTTAATGTATCTATTATTACATTTATTTTATTATACATTTTTTAATATAGATTTTTCGTTAATCATTGGTTGCAATTTTCTCACAGCTTACAAGCTTTGGGTCAGTGGGGACTGGAAAGCGCTAACTATTTTTTCTTTGTTTATGTATATGTATATGTATATGTATATGTATATGTATATGTATATGTATATGTATATGTATATGTATATGTATATATATATATACCATAATACTGAGTTAAGTTATGGTGAGTAAAAAAAGTGACAAAAACCCTCCACAGGAAAGCAAATATGCAAATACAACTGTATGCTCATCTGCATGTCTGCCACCCCGCCTTTCCCCATCATCACCCAGCATACAGCACTTCCACTGCAGCTGCTGGGTGATGATGGGGAAAGGTGGGGTTGCAGACCTGCCTAAGACATGCAGATGAGCATACAGTTGTATTTGCATATTTGCTTTCCTGTGGAGGGTTTTTGTCACTTTTTTTACTCACCATAACTTAACTCAGTATTATGGTATAGCCTATCCCATAGCCTCTTTGCATACCCAGTTAAAATCAACCCCACACTGATGAGACCCATTAAGGTCGAAACAGCTGTCTGTGGGTGGTTTTCTGGGTATGCACCTTAACCCTGGCTGTGCTCAAAGCTGTGACATGCAGCAAGCTTAAGCCTATAGGGAACCATGTTAAAAATGGTTTTTGAGGCAAAAAGTGACACTGTGTGCTCATTTGCATGTCATTTCCCAGAATCCCTTGCTGCAGTGGAAGTGCTGTATGCTGGGTGATGATGGGGAAAGGCGGGGTTGCAGACCTGCCTAAGACATGCAGATGAGCATACAGTTGTATTTGCATATATATATATACAGTGTTCGACAAATCACCCAAAAATCTACTCGCCCAACCAAAAAATCTACTCGCCACCTAGTCCCGCCCCCAACTCCGCCCCTAGTCCCGCCCCCAACTCCGCTCCTAGTCCCGCCCCCAACCCCGCTTTAAAATAAAATATATAAATAAAATACATTTAATAAATTCCTAGTCAGAACAACATTCATTTTTGACATAAATGTATTTATTGTATTACATTATACTACAATTAGACGTGTGTGTGTGTGTGTGTGTGTGTGTGTGTGTGTGTGTGTGTGTGTGTGTGTGTGTGTGTGTGTGTGTGTGTGTGTGTGTCAATGTCGGATCTAGAAATAAAAGCCAGATGTGAATGACTAGTTTCCTGAACCCCTTAACCAGTGTCTGGACGTCGGCGCTTCACAGAGAGAGACAGACAGACAGACAGACACACACACAGAGAGCGGCACACCCACACACAAACACAGAGAGAAAGAGAGACACACAGAGAAAGAGAGAGAAAGAGAGACACACAGAGAAAGAGAGAGAAAGAGAGACACACAGAGAAAGAGAGAGAAAGAGAGACACACAGAGAAAGAGAGAATGAGAGACACACACTGAGAGAATGAGAGACAAAGAGAGAGTGCGACAGAGAGAGCGAAGAAGAGAGTGCGACAGAGATGGAGAGGGAGACAGAGAGGGAGACAGAGGAGGGAGAGGGAGACAGAAAAGGGAGAGGGAGACAGAGAGAGAGAGGGAGACAGAGAGAGAGAGGGAGAGGGTGACAGAGAGAGGGAGAGGGTGACAGAGAGGGAGAGGGTGACAGAGAGAGAGGGAGAGGGCGACACAGGGAGAGGGTGACACAGGGAGACGGAGAGGGTGGGTCACACAGGGAGAGGGTGACACGGAGAGGGAGGGTGACAGGGAGCGGGACAGGGTGACACAGGGAGAGGGTGAGAGGGAGAGGGTGACACGGAGAGGGAGAGGGTGACACAGGGAGAGGGAGAGGGTGACACAGGGAGAGGGAGAGGGTGACACAGGGAGAGGGAGGGTGACACAGGGAGAGGGAGGGTGACACAGAGAGAGGGAGGGTGACACAGGGAGAGGGAGGGTGACACAGGGAGAGGGAGGGTGACACAGGGAGAGGGAGGGTGACAGGGAGAGGGAGGGTGAAAGGGAGAGGGGGAGGGTGACAGGGAGAGGGGGAGGGTGACAGGGAGAGGGGGAGGGTGACAGGGAGAGGGGGAGGGTGACAGGGAGAGGGGGAGGGTGACAGGGAGAGGGGGAGGGTGACAGGGAGAGGGGGAGGGTGACACAGGGAGAGGGAGGGTGACACAGGGAGAGGGAGGGTGACACAGGGAGAGAGAGGGTGACAGAGAGAGGGAGAGGGTGACAGAGAGAGGGAGAGGGCGACACAGGGAGAGGGCGACACAGGGACAGGGAGGGTGACACAGGGAGAGGGTGGGTGACACAGGGAGAGGGAGGGTGACAGGGAGAGGGAGGGTGACAGGGAGAGGGAGGGTGACAGGGAGAGGGAGGGTGACAGGGAGAGGGAGGGTGACAGGGAGAGGGAGGGTGACAGGGAGAGGGGGAGGGTGACAGGGAGAGGGGGAGGGTGACAGGGAGAGGGGGAGGGTGACAGGGAGAGGGGGAGGGTGACAGGGAGAGGGGGAGGGTGACACAGGGAGAGGGAGGGTGACACAGGGAGAGGGAGGGTGACACAGGGAGAGGGAGGGTGACAGGGAGAGGGAGAGAGAGGGTGACAGAGAGAGGGAGAGGGTGACAGAGAGAGGGAGAGGGCGACACAGGGAGAGGGCGACACAGGGAGAGGGAGGGTGACACAGGGAGAGGGAGGGTGACAGGGAGAGGGAGAGAGAGGGAGAGGGTGACAGAAAGAGGGAGAGGGTGACAGAGAGAGGGAGAGGGCGACACAGGGAGAGGGTGACACAGGGAGAGGGTGGGTGAAACAGGGAGAGGGTGGGTGAAACAGGGAGAGGGTGGGTGAAACAGGGAGAGGGTGGGTGAAACAGGGAGAGGGAGGGTGACGCAGGGAGAGGGAGGGTGACGCAGGGAGAGGGAGGGTGACGCAGGGAGAGGGAGGGTGACGCAGGGAGAGGGAGGGTGACGCAGGGAGAGGGAGGGTGACACAGGGAGAGGGAGGGTGACACGGAGAGGGAGAGGGTAGGTGACACAGGGAGAGGGTGGGTGACACAGGGGGAGGGTGACACAGGGAGAGAGAGGGTGACACAGGGAGAGGGAGAGTGACACAGGGAGAGGGAGAGTGACACAGGGAGAGGGAGAGGGTGACACAGGGAGAGGGAGAGGGTGACACAGGGAGAGGGTGACACAGGGAGAGGGTGACACAAGGAGAGGGTGACACAAGGAGAGGGAGAGGGTGACACAGGGAAAGGGTGACACAGGGAGAGGGTGACACAGGGAGAAGGTGACACAGGGAGAGGGTGACACAAGGAGAGGGTGACACAAAGAGAGGAAGAGGGTGACACAGGGAGAGGGTGACACAGGGAGAGGGAGGGTGACACAGGGAGAGGGAGGGTGACAATGGGAGAGGGAGAGGGTGACACAGGGAGAGGGAGAGAGAGAGAGAGGGGGTGACACACTCAGACACACAGACACTCACTCTCACTCAAACACACACACACATACACACACAATCTGTCACACACACACACACACACACACACACACACACACACACACACAAACACTCACCTGCACGGCAGTGGGTCCCCCACACGGCAGGAGGGGTCGCACATGGCAGCGGGGGCAGCACCGGGTAAGGGATTTCCCCTGCTTAGAGCAGGCTTAGAGCAGGGAGTAGCTCCGGTTAGGGGATTTCCCCTGCTTAGAGCAGGGATCCGGTTAGGGGATTTCCCCTGCTTAGTGCAGGGAGTAGCTCCGGTTAGGGGATTTCCCCTGCTTAGAGCAGGGAGTAGCTCCGGTTAGGGGATTTCCCCTGCTTAGAGCAGGGATCCGGTTAGGGGATTTCCCCTGCTTAGAGCAGGGAGTAGCTCCGGTTAGGGGATTTCCCCTGCTTAGAGCAGGGAGTAGCTCCGGTTAGGGGATTTCCCCTGCTTAGAGCAGGCTTAGAGCAGGGAGTAGCTCCGGTTAGGGGATTTCCCCTGCTTAGAGCAGGGATCCGGTTAGGGGATTTTCCCTGCTTAGAGCAGGGAGTAGCTCCGGTTAGGGGATTTCCCCTGCTTAGAGCAGGGAGTAGCTCCGGTTAGGGGATTTCCCCTGCTTAGAGCAGGGAGTAGCTCCGGTTAGGGGATTTCCCCTGCTTAGAGCAGGGATCCGGTTAGGGGATTTTCCCTGCTTAGAGCAGGGAGTAGCTCCGCTTAGGGGATTTCCCCTGCTTAGAGCAGGGAGTAGCTCCGGTTAGGGGATTTCCCCTGCTTAGAGCAGGGAGTAGCTCCGGTTAGGGGATTTCCCCTGCTAACATCTGAGCTGGCCATCAGAGCAGGAGAAGAGCAGGGCTGATGGATTGCCCGCTGGGAGGGGGGGGGGCGGATGGCCCGATACGAGGGGGTGCGGATGGCCCGATACGAGGGGGGGCGGATGGCCTGATGGGAGGGGGGGCGGATGGCCTGATGGGAGGGGGGGGCGGATGGCCCGATGGGAGGGGGGGGTGGATGGCCCGATGGGAGGGGGGGGCAGATGGCCCGATGGGTGGGAGGGGGGGATGACAGATGGCCCGATGGGAGGGAGGGGGGGGGCGACAGATGGCCCGATGGGAGGGAGGGGGGGAGCGACAGATGGCCCTGCAGGGGCCTGAGGCAGACAGGCGTGGAAGGGCTGGCTGCCGGAAGGGGGAGGAGTGGAAGCGCTGAGGAGGGAGGCCACTGCTCAGAGAGCCGGAGGCGGGGTAATCTCCCCCAGCAACATGAGCCCGCCTCCGGCTTATTTTTGTTTTCTCCAGCGGGAGCGCGGGAAAAGCAGCAGCGCGAGCGCGGGATATTTAAAAAACACGTGTGCTGCTTGGGCCAATATTTACTCGCCCGGGGGTTAAATCCACCCGCCCCGGGCGAGTAAATGTATATAATTGTCGAACAACACTACACTGAAGCAAGCCTGCAACAGACTAAATATAAAGAAACCAAAATCAGTAGAATCGCCTATAAAGAAATAATAACAATAGGATACTGATGGTGCTGGGGATAAAGCATATATGAAAACAAAAATAGAAACAAAGTATCCCACGTAAAGCACTCTGGCAAAGAACAGGACACGCTGCTGAATAACCAAAATGTATTGAGCCAAAGCAGGAGCAGGAACAGGAGATGAGGTGTTCAGAGGAGAGTGAGGACAGGAAATGCAAGCCTCGATGTACGTTTCGTCACTCCTTTTTCAAGAGGCTTGCTGGGAAGGGTGTGCTGCTGATATTTAAAGCACTGACCCATGACGATGTCCAATTAAAAGGGAGGAATAGGCTGATAGTACCCTGCTGATTCGGCAAGGCGACTGACCAATCACAGCAATGACAACACTGGAGCCACATTAATTAAAGGCAAATGACCCATGGACGGCAGAAAAAACTGTTGAACCTCACCATTCTGATATTATGTGTCATTTGATTATTATTTTGCTTATAAATTTCTGGCTTTAGCTTTGGTTCCCACTATTATTACAGGTTGCATGTGTCTGTTTTTCCATACTTTTTGAGGTGTGAGAGAGTGATTTTATTATGTTTGTATGTTATGTGATGTGTCTTTAATAAATTTGTTATACTTGTTTACACACAGAGTGCTTTACGGGAGCTGACACGAAGGCTGTTTTCAGTCTTTCGAGTGCCTGAATGGCTGCAGGAGACCACAGCTCAGGATCGACTCCTTTTTGTGTCAAGGCCGTAATGGGTGCTACAACAGATGAGAAATTTTGGATGAACCTCCGATAGTAATTGGCGAAGCCTAGGAATGCTGTACGGTTTTCAAAGTCGTGGGACGAGGCCAATACACAACTGCCTTCACTTTGGCTGGGTCCATTGCAAGGCCAGTGTCAGAGATGATGTATCCCAGAAAGGACGTTGTGGTCTGATGGAACTGACACTTCTCCAATTTGGCGAATAGCTGATTCCCCTGTAGTTTTTGAAGGACCTGTTTAACATGTGCCGAATGTTCATGTACGATCTTGGAGAAGATCAGTATGTCATCTAGGTAAAATACACAGATTCCCAACAAGCTCTGAGAAACCCCAACCATTACCACATTATATATATATATATATATATATATATATATATATATATATATATATATATATATATATATATACATATAAGTGTCAAAACGAGTGCTAGTGGATGTGGCTAAATGTATACAACAAAAAACAAAAATGCTCAAAGCTACTTCCATTGTGACAAAAATATACAGTGAAATACCTATATATCTCTTGTAAAAAGGGTCATTTAGTTTAACCCGTTGGCCAAAGCGTCTTAAGCCTGTTGCCACTTACAAGGCATGACCGAAGCAGGTCCTAACACTCACCTGGGTTAAAATTCTTATTTACCTGTATAATTACAAGAAGAATGATCACATAGGATCTGTCATAACCTGGCAAAATGAAACTGACCTGCCAACTTGGAAAGGGGTAATTTGTCATCTAGGTAGACAATAATGTATCGGTCGAGAAGATCTGTAAAAACTTTGTTCACAATGTCTTGGAACACTGCGGGGGCGTTACAAAGTCCGAAAGGCATCACCAGATACTCATAATTTCCATCCCGAGTGTTAAAAGCTGTCTTCCGCTCATCCCCCTGTCGAATTCTTACAAGGTTGTAAGCTCCTCGTAGATCTAACTTGGTGAAAATGGTGGACCCCTGTAGTCTGTCGAAGATTTTGGAAATTAAAGGTAGAGGGTACCGATTCTTGATCATGACTTTACTGAGTCCCCGGTAATCGATACACGGTCTGAGAGATCCATCCTTTTTCTTCACAAAGATAAAACCCGCACCTGCAGGAGAGGAGGACTTCTGGATAAATCTCCTCTGTAAGTTCTCCTGAATGTATTCTTTCATAGCCTTGGTCTCTGGAGGCGACAATGGGTAGGAATTGCACTGGGCAGAAGGTCAATGGGACAGTCGAATGACCAGTGGGGTGGCAGCTCCTCGGCTTGGGCCTTGTCGAATACATCCCGAATATCAGCGTAGATGTCTGGCAAATGGATGTTCACCTGTTCCGGCACTGATACCCCAAATCGTTCCTTGGAAGGAACAGAGCATTTCTTGAAGCAATAAGGGCTCCACTATAAAGGCTGTAACTCTGTCCAGTCTATACAGGGGTTATGCAGCTGAAGCCATGGTAGTCCCAGAATGATGTCAACTGACGGCGTATAAATGGTATCCAATTGAATCTTCTCGGTGTGAACTTTTACCATCTGTAGCTGAAAGGGGATGGTTTGAAGAGAGATAAAAGCAAGTTTTAATAGTTGACCATCAAAAGCCGACAGCCCTATTGGGTGATTCTTACGTACCAAGGGAATTTTATTTCTCTCCGCTGTCAATGAAATTCCCACCTGACCCAAAGTCCAGAAAGGCCTGTGTAGTGGCCTTGAAGGTATCACCGACTAGTGTGATGGAAATTAGGAGCCTGGTTGGTAGTTTGGGAGGAGAAGGAGATACAGTTTCCAGTGTGATCCTCCTGGCTCTCACTGGGATTTGGCGTTTTCACGATTTAACAGGACAAGCAAGTACCTGATGTCCGTTGTTACCGCAGTAGAGCCCGGCATTGCATCTGCATTGCTTTTTGCTGACCGATAGTCTGTTACCTCCTAGCTGTATGGATTCTTCCAGGTCCGGAGGAGGGAGGTTAACGATCCCTGTGTAGAGGCTGCTTACCTTGCTTGCGCCGGACTCTCTCAGTTCTCCTCTCCAATAGCCGTTGATCCATCCGGATGCATAGGGTCGATGAGCTCTTCCAGATCTGTGTGGCTCTCCTGTGCCGCAAGTTCATCCTCATGATTTTTGGACAAGCGTTGCCAGAAGGCCGCTGTCAATGCCTCGTCATTCCAGCTGGACTCAGCGGCTATGTGTAAGGAATCGGGGAACATGTCCCCTGCGGCATGTTCCCTCCTTACTTCCTGCTGCACAGCATCCCGTTGCAAGTGATCCGAGAGCACGTCCCCTGCGGCATGCTTCCTCTTTGCCCCCTGCTGTACAGACTCTCATGCACCTTACAGAGCGCGCGTGCCCACGCAGGGCTTTCAAGGTTCCTACGGAGCTTGGCTCTGCCCCCTGCTTGTGCCGCGTGGGGCGCACACGAGACACGTGTGCCCCGCCCCCAGCTGCGTGTCAACTCTAATATCGCCCTCACCTGTCTCCTGCTTCTCACAGCCTATCCCTGCCTCCACAGAGGCCGCTCCTCCGCTCCACCCCATTCTCTCATTGGACTCCTGTTTCCATATATGCTCAGCTCTGTCACTTCCTCTTTGGCTGAGCATAGTTATTAGTAGCCTTGTGTTTCCACATCTCTGTCTCTGCCTTGTGCCCTCTGCATTACTTACCTTGTTGCTGCTTGTCTCCCTGTGTACCGACCCTGCTAGACTTTGATCCTTACTCTAGATTATCGACACCGGCTTGCCTCAGACCACCCGACCTTCTCCATCCTTGACCACGGCAAATGGACTATCTACTGCTCTACTGGCTCCAACGCTTGACCACGGCACTTCGGATTCTGACTACCTTCCTGTCACCAACCCACGACCTTGGCAAGTATCATGACTAACCCACTCTCTCCAACCCAGACCTGGGGTGCGGGTGCGCTGTTCTATACTTTCCCACCTCAGTACCGGGGTCCTGCTTTGTTCGTGGTGAGCGCAAGCATTACACTATGGTCCGAAATTCGACTGCGTACCGGGCCTTGGGCGGCTACCTTGGGAAATATTCAAAAGAGAAGAGGCAGCGGTTATCTTGCATACGAGGGTGTCGAATACTCTGCGGAATTCTTTAGTGAAGCATGTGATGTCACTGGTGAGGTCCGGTTTTTGCTCCCTGATGGGCAAAGCCAAGGCCAAAGCATCATCCGTTAGCAAGGAAACAATGTACAGTATGCCACCTTAGTGCGCTGGGACAGAAAGCGGGATGGAATCAGTTCAAACTGAATAGAACACTGGTTCAGAAAAACTTTGTTCGGAGCATGTCACGGGACGAGTCACGGGGACGATACCAAAGTCAAATCCTCACAGAATGGACATTAATTGCTAAATTGGAGTCCATGGAAAAGATAGCGAGAAAAAGCTATTTGCGTAAACGCTCTGTGACTGTCACTTTACAGTCTGCCTACAAAGAGAGGATCGCCCGACGCAGGGGGAATCTCATGACCACGCGGTCAGTAGAAAGACTGTACTTGGAAAAAGTCCTCGAGCGACTGAGTGCTGATCTCAAGCACCTTTTGGAGGAGACACTAATAACTTGGAGAAAGGGCTCCAATCCCAGTGAGTCTGAGGGTTCTCTTCCTCCATCCACTCTCATTCGAGCCACAGAGATATCTCGAGTGAGAGAGGAAGGATGAGCTTCGGCCGTGGTAAGCCCGAGCTTCCCATAAACAGGGGAGGTATGTAACAGGGACTTATCACTGTTTGAGAGAAACTGACTCTAAATCCAGAAGTTTGCTGGTTAATTGCACACAGGCAATCAACCAGACTCCACCTGGCTGATTAGGATTCTTAGAAAAAGCCTGATGTGAGAGAGATTCCTTAGCTCACATTTGGGCTGACATAAGAAGAAAGAGGACTGCAGAGATTTCCTTAGCCCACAACTGGGCTGACCTGAGGAAAATATGATGTCTTGATGACACAAAAGGACTGTATGCTGACAGCAAGACATGGGGACAAGACCTATAACTGGACACAGAGAATGCCATAGCACACAAGAATGCTGACCCTGAAGAACAGAGGAGCCTTCCCCTTCAGCTTCAACAACAGAAACAGATCAGAGACTTTCTTGTTGGACTGTTGTGTATATATATATATTGGAAGGTGTTCAAAGTAGTAACAAAGTCCCAATTTTCTTTGATCCAAAAGAGAATGACCTCTCCTCAGAGGTCCCCTATCATGCTGAAGTGTCCACCTCCTCCTACACCCCTGAGGGATGGAGGACTAAAGCCCCGGCCGCAAGTACACCCATCAGGGCTGACTTACCCATACCCAAGGTAACCTTCACCTCCAATGTTATACCAGAGACACCTACGTTAGCCCCAGAATTATAGGAAGCTCAAGGCATTCTCCTGGATTATCCCCATCCCAGTAGGAGAAGAAGTGATCAATTCCTGGAAGGAACACATACTTAAGGTACTGGGTGAATGGTCCTGCACCGAGGTTGTAAAGCAGCAACGAATAATGGAGAGCCTCCGACCGCCAACCTCCACAATGGTAAGTATGCATCGAGATCAGGACGACGATATCTCGGCCCAGAGTATCATGGACCTACTGATGTGTGTCTACGGTATCGAAGAAGACAGAGTGAACTGTGGTCCAAGTACTATAGTCTTCGACAGAAGGAAGGGGAAAATCTGTCCACCTTCATATAGCGGATACAGTTTGTCTTTTGGAAGCTGGTAGCCATGATATCCTCCCAGCCCACGCCGTGGATGATTATCAATGCAAGCATTTTCTAAGAGGAGCTATCCCCACCCATCATATCATTCGCGCATGCGCAATGTTGCCCAGAGTTGCGGTGGCTATTATCAGAGGCTTGCGCAGTGCAACCAGCAGCAGAGGCTCCACGGGGACTACAAGCCCCATCATGTACAGGGGCTGGAGATCAGATGGCCCAGAGCGGCCTATAGGGCTGCAGGATTCCCTGCTCAGCAATTAGATACATTTGGCGCACTCGGGACACGCTAGTCAGTTGAAGCTGGTACACAGAAAGGTGAGGTGAGTGTGCAGGATGTCGACCCCTGCACTAGGCCAGAGACCCCCTTAGGCCCCAGCTAGGCCCCGATTCACCCTTTGAGCTTGTGGCTGCTGCAGGAACAGGTCCAGTAGAAAAGGACACTGCCCCTGTAGTACCAAGCGTGAGGGACACAGGCAGGACGCGTTGG